>NW_011500051.1:198778-257591 GCF_000495115.2 Populus euphratica
TAAAATAAAATATTAATAAGTTATTTTCTAGTTTATTTTTCATAACATAACCAAATACTTAAAAGTATTTTTTAATTTATTTTTTATTATATTACCAAATATGATAAAATAATTTATTTCTAAAAATTTTATTTTTAAAATAAAATACTTTTCAACGAATAAACAAGACCCAAAATGCAGAGAGTCAACTTTTTGTGCTCTTGAGGTCTTGAAAAGAATATTTCGAAGGATTTTTTTCTTTGTTTCTGTAGATTCCACGAACAAATGGAAAGATCAACAACGTGCTTAACACTCTATAGAATACAGAAACAAGAAGAGGTCCATCATAGATAGCATTGCTTTGAGGGCATGAAGAAGCAAGCCTCACTCAATACTAATTTCTTATTATTTTCTTTACCACACAGTGTTAACAAACATCAAATCCCTAGAGATTGTCTTCTAGTTAAGAGGGACTTTTTGATTGGATTGGTGGATTGTCATTGTTTCATGATAACGAGATAGGTGGACGCTGCTTGGGCTAATCATCTTCGGCATTAATCACTTTCTGTTAGCTGGTGATGAAGATTCCTCTCCAAGCAGTAGCAACCACTAATCAGAATTTAAAAACGGGAAAAGAAAAAAATGAGAAGAAATGTCACAAAGGGTGATGATTTTGATCATTTATAGTGCATTAATTAATAGTCCTCCGGCATTTATGTTGACTCTTTATTCATCTCTTTTCTTTTTGTGGTTCTATATACTCTCTCCCTTTTTGAGTGACGAAAGTGAAGATTTAACTTGCAAGTATGTTGAAACTGAGTTTGTTATAATTGAGAGGCTGAACTCATCACGTAATCACCTCTGATATACTGCGGTGTAGCATAGTACACAAGATAAATTAATGCAAGGAAAGCATAATGTTTCATATTTTACTAAAAAATAAAAACATAATAAAGTATAAAATTCATTTTTGAATTCATGTGGAGGAAGCTTAATATAGTTTGATGGAAAAAGAGAGAGAGAGCCTTTGCATTTAGGTCAGCTGGAGGTTACAAAGAAATCATTTGTTATTGCTTGAATCTCACGTGGTAACCTTCACCTTGGCTTATATAGCTGATTTCTCATGACTTATTCATGTGACTACCATGTTCTTCAGCTTCTTCTCCTCTTGTTCCTCCACTGAGTTGTAACAATCCAGTGTTTCTTAATGGCAGCGACATTCAAACATGATTCCTCAGAATTAATTCTACGAAAATGGCAGGCTATGATTACTTGACCTTGCAAGGCCCATGTTCTTTAGTTCCTATGCAGCTGGCAGCCATTTATCCGAGGAACTCATCACAGGAAAACAGCATTTCCATTGACAAAACCAGATCACTATTTCAAGCAAGAATGCACAGGCACGGCACAAACCATGAAACCATGTAAATCGTGTTAAGAGCATACAAGCCGGCAGCAAGAGAGAAATCTAGGTTTTACCAGGATGATTTATGAAAATGAGCATCATATACAAACCAATCTTCTCTTCCCACCACATTATATAAAGAATATTAACTGTTTTACAACCAGCAGCAAGCTACCCTTGGAAAGCCTCTGCAGTAAGCCCCGAAGCTCCAAGATCCCATGCGGATCGATGTTTCTTAATGTTTGTAGACTATACTCGTTACAAAATGGGACAAAAATAGGAAGGCTAGAAAAAAAGAATATTGGCTACTTCTTATAAGAAAAAATTATCATTACAAGGTTGACCGCTCCAAAATGATTCCCATCCCTATGACATGAACTCTATGCATGTGGTACTTCTTGATTTCAAACACAAGCGGACCAGTGGGGTCTCAAATCAACCCCGGGAAGAGGTGAGAGTGGAAAGGAGATTAAAACAAAAGAATCTCTTCCCCCAAGCCCAAACAAAAAATACAACAGGAGAAACAGAGAGAATAACACAAACTAGCCGTGACAGGCCTCTTCTGAAGTAGAATTGACCAGACTCACCAAACAATGACTAACCTGAACCCATGGCAGAGAAAGTCACAGCCCACTTATCCCACAATCCGCAGGCTAATTGGGAACTCAAATGTGCAAAGCTCCACAATAACTCCAGCCTGAGAATTCTTCAGGTCTGACTGACCTGTGACCATCGAACTAAGAAAATGCTTTAATGAGAATGGCAATGACTCCAATGCAGTATGCATGAACTGGACAGCAATGAACAACTTTGACCACAAGGCCTCCAAGCCACTAAATTACAAAGCACTGGCAGCAGATGTCTTCTCCAATTTTTCTTTTCCGATCACTGCCCTCCTCTGCTCAGCATGCTCGGCAACACCATTTGCTAGCGCTTGAAAATGAAAGTCAAGTGTCTGTGTAAGGTTCTGGAACCTTAATGGATCCAATGCTTGCATGGCTGATTCAACAGACCAAAAACAACAAAAGTTCATGGTTAGATGGCACCAAGAATTAGTCTTAAATCTTCTCTTATTTACTATCACAGTAGAGGTTCCCCTTGCCTTTGATTGTGTCCACAAAGAAAATGAAAGGGTCCACCTCATCAATCGGTGATTGCAACTCCTCATCATCACTATAGTCATCATCAGTGTCATCGTCATCCTCATCATGTGGGCGGAAAGATTTTGCCTGTGGTGTGCACATAGCAGGTGATGATTGAGTAAAATGCCCAAGAATGTGTAGTATAAAAGAGTTAGGAAAAACATGAAACAAGCAGCTCAGTGAAACTTCAATCAGAATTCACTGACCAGCTCAACTTCTCCATAAACCAAGGTTTTAAAAATTAGTTTGATATGACGAGAAATTTGAAAACGATCTCATGTAAAATCCATCCAAGCTACCATGTTATAGCTCAATGCATTTTGAACAACTTATCAAATCAATATGGAAAAAGATATAATTGGCGTAAATTATCAATCCCAACACAGAAGTTCACCTGTGAGATACAGTATCAAGGTATATATACGGCTTAAAGTGAATGGAGATCGCACAAGGAAATCAATTGCAAGGTCAGAACACTTACGGGACATGGCAACATTTTGGTCATGCAATATCATATAAATGGGCAAGCAGATATAAGAGAAGCTGGCTCCATTTGTTTCACCTTCATCATAGACTATCAAGGGTACAGGCACAGGAGAAACTCCAGAGCACTTGGCAAGCTGCCATACTGTGTTATAATGAAATGATTGGGCTCATAAAACACCAACCAAATACCAGTTTGAAAGTTTTTATATCAAGGCGGCAGCCATACCGTCAACCAATTGCTGCTTTTCCAAGAGTGATGTTACATATCATGAAGTAAACCTAACCTAGCGAAAATCACGAGCGGAGACAATGGCAAGCATTGTAATTTTAGTAAACTCTTTGGGAATTTATTAATTGTCTATTTGTGTGTCATTTGTTAAAAAATAATCATGACAGACAATTTTACTTCTAAAATGGATCTTTGACCCCTCAAAATTTTAGATTTTCAACAATTGAAGTTCATGCTGTTCTCTTAGAAAAAGTTCAGGCTCAGAGGAGAATCATTGAATCAACTTGCATTGCCAGCTTGCACTTAATAATGTGCTTTCATAAGTGCGACCATGAAAGAAATTAGGAGGGAAATGTAAAGGGTAATGCAGGAACTGAGGGTGATAAAGTACATGCTTTGACTTTTTCAGCAAGGACATGCAATTCAAATTGGATAAAATTGAGAACGTATGCATTCTCCTGGGATAGGGAGTAAATTGATTTCTCTTTTAAACAAACTGGATTTTAGATGGAAGCGACATGTATAGTATGCTTAATATTCATTTCCAATAAAAACAAAATAGAGATCAAGGCTACCAATATCACCCGCATACTGAAGAAAATATGGGGTTAAAAAGCCATGGATTCTCATTAAGAATGAAATATGAAAAAATGATCACACCTGTGCAGCTAACTTGTGAAGTTTAATGCTATCAGCTTCATCCCCATCCTCAGCATCAACTCCCATTTCTTTGTCAGACCCATCACCATCATCATCTTCATCATCAGTCTGGAAACCATCCATATCACCAAGATCCTCAGCTTCTTCCTCCTTCGCAGCTTCTGTCCCAACACATTATGTACATAAGAATATCAATATTCTACCTAACATATAATGAAGAAAGATCATGGCAGTGGGAAAAAACAGGCAGAAGAGAGAGACAGAGTCTGACCTGCAAGTTGATCCTTGTATTGAACTAGGAGATCAAGAGTGGCTGTGAAAACTCGCCCCAGAGCCTCTCCTGGCAATTGATCCGCGGGGAGAGCAAGCAGTGATGTCAATCCCAGACAACAAACTTTCTTATCATGTTCCCTGCACCACAGAAATCACTAAGTATGCTCCACCAAATCATAGAAACCGTTTAATGAGAATAGGAGAAAAATAGAACTCCACTTTACAGCTCATATGAAGCCCAAGGATAGAGAATAAAAGTTTAAGAAAAGTTACCTTTTAAAATTTGCCCGGACACCACTCTTTTTCACTTGCTGCAACATCTGGAACCATAGATTGAAGATCTCAGTAGCAACACCAAGTTTGTGCAATATGCTGAGGGTCAAAGCTGGATTGTAGTAAAGAGCATCTGCAACCTACACAGAAAATTCAGAAGGGTATCCTTTTAACAAAATCTCAATTCAAATACAATGGGTAGCCTACTACAGACAAAAAAGAAATTCACTTAAAAGGGAGTGATCTTGTTAAGCTACCAAAAGCATTAACTACTAGCTACCTCAAAATGAGACATTTTTACAAGAATATCAAATAAACCTGAATGTCAGATTTCGATTTCCCACCTCTCAGAAGCCAAATCTCAGCCATAAATCAGGATAACCTAGTATAGGTTGGTATGCAAGAGATAAAAAAAGAAAAAGAAAAAAAAGGTGCAATATCTGTGACACATGCTTATAGCATGTGCAGGATGATACTTCGTACATAAAGATTAATCAGTTCACAAAATCATTCTTTTCAGGCAACTCAAGAAACTTGAGAGTTATAACATATAACCCAAAGACTCATAAGTGAACACCAAGAATGGAACTAACCCAACGCATACAGTTGCAATAGGAACCTGTATTCCTACCAACTAGGAAACTGAGTAGTATGAAACTTACAATAACAGATTAAAATGTTCTATGAAGAAAATTGATTGGCTAGGAAATGGCAGATCTAATAAATTCTTCTGTTACCCCAACATCAGGAATGCATGTGACATGGAATTTTAACAGGTGCCTTGTTTTATAGATCTATCAGTTAGAGGAGCTAGTTCAGGTTGTCAAATGAAAATTTTGGAGTCACCAGCAATAGTTAACTGACTCTCGATCACAGAGAGAGAGCACATTAGAAGACAAACATAATTTTAAAAGTAAAAGAGGTTATCGGAGGCAGAAATTCCCTGGGAATGAAGTGGACTGAACAATCTCAAATTTCTCAAGAAATGGATCTTTGATAAAATAACATGAAATTACAATATCCATTATCCCATGGAGAATCCTTGACAAGCCAGCTTCCAATATATCAATAACGATGAATAGCCAAAGCAACATTATTTGTTTATTCCAACGAGTGTGAATTACCAATAAAAAATTACCCACATTATCATAACAAACCCCACAATCCAACACTCCCTGTTTACCAATAAAGACCTAAAATTCCTAATTAAAAAAAAAAACCTTAAATGATTAGTCATAGTGTGAAACACGAGCCGGTTCCACAATCACACACTCTAGGCCTCTCCGCTCGTAGTCAAGGTTAGGAATACTACCTTCCTACTCTAACCTTGTACGATGTGAATATTCAAAGTTTCAAACAACTTGAAAAAGTCAAGCCTGGGAAATAACCAATCCCCAAGAGAAAAGGGAGCAAGATATGGAGTTCAGGGGGCAAAGCATAATCAAAGGGAGTTCGGAGGGTAAAGTATAATCAAAAAAAAAAAAAAAGTCATGCATCAAAGATTTGTAAAGTAGGAAAAGTCATGCATCAAAGATTTGTAAAGTAACATTATAATTCCTTACCACTTGCATAAGAAGACATTTCAAGTATGATTTCTCAGTTCGACGCAACCGCTCAACAGTGATTCTCATAAATGGCTCAACCCACTGATCCACTTGCCCTTTACAGTTCTGAAAAACCACTTCAATAAGCTTCGGTGCTGGTTCTATGTCATTGTCTTCCAAGTTTTTATCTGCCATGATCTGCAAAAGAACAAAAAACATAGACCAAAAAACAAAGATAAGTAGATAAAATAAATTAAAGAATGTTCAAGAAAATAGTATCTTCATTCTTCATGTTTCAATTGCACAATTAGCAAAAGAAAAAAAAGGTATTTAATGATTCTAGAATAACTCACAGATGAAATCATGTTCCAAAGACTTTGTTGGTAATCTGGTTCTCTGCATGCAAGGAAATGCGCAGTCCCCCTGGATATATAGTTGTCCAAGGGAACCAGAATGTCTGTAGCAGAGCATAACAGCATTAGAACTGTTACAAGGACTAAATATTTAAAAGCATCATAAAACAAATTTAATTCATTCAATCACAGACCCTCGATTTTGTTATCTTGTTCAAGCTAGTCAATAATGGTAGCAGTTTAGAAACATTAATTTCCTAATACATTTAGTAGGGTATAAAATACCAAAGACAGCATTAGCTACCAAGATGTTACGAGTGGCAGAAGAAGTTGATGAACTAAATACGTACTTGGAAAGAAATCAATTGCCCAATCTGCCAGTGCTTCAATCATCAAGGGCCAAAGAGACCACATCTCTGTAGATATCGTTGGAGAGAAAAAGGTCATATATGAAACAATTTCCAAAACTTCTTCAAACACCTCTGCAGAAAGATATAAAAAGAGTTCAATTTCACCAATAGAACAAAAGGCTCAATCAATATCATGCCATCAGAGAGAATTAAGCTTTAACCAGAGATTTAGGCTCAGAATAGATTTAATTCCAACATTTTTTACATGAAAAAAAAATTAAAAAAAATACTTCATGTAAGTTTCAATGAAAAACATGGAGATGGGAACTCAATTGCAAAGTCTAAGTTGTCAAAACACTTTATGGTCCAGCATTAGTATTTTTCCAATCAAGTTACAAGCTAGCACAGGATATAGATTTACATGCTACAAGGCATAGATGTATCATTCCCAGGAGAGTAACAGGAAAGAAGACTGGATTGCCAAGAGCATGCAGGAGTAAGAGAACTCAACTGGCCTTCGAACCGCATCACAAACCAATCTCACTGGATCTGACACAGCCAGATTGGCTAACAGAACCAGAATGACTAGAAAAAAATAAAAATTCTACTAATTAGAGCATATCACAAGGATACAAGCAAGTCCTAATATTCCAAGCAGCAGTCATTGCAGAATTCAATGGGTGCCCTTCAGAGAAGATAAGACAAGCCAATGGATGCATGCATACCTTGGCCATCGGTTGTCAGCATTCTACGCATTATAGGAAGCAAAGTTGGCTCAACTTGGACAAAAAGATCAGGTAGCCTGCTGACTGACTCAAGAATTGTGCTTATTGCGCGCAAACAACCGACTGCAGCTAAAGCACCAGGATCATCAGCTTCATCATCAGCTTCTGCAGTATTCATGCATCTCCAAAATGCAGCTGCCTGAAATAAAGGTACAATGTCTGTCTCAGTCAGACATAAATGTCCAACAACTATAGCATGCAATCAGAACTGATGAGTATTACCAAATTCTGGCATAATCCAAGAGCATAGGGTGCCATCTCCTCACCAAATTTGTCCACTATAGTTTCCAGAGTAAATACCAAGTCCTCATTCTCTACCTCATTCATTAGTTTGAAGAACTCTGGATGGGAGGAAGAAAAAATAAATGAGTTACATCAGCACTTTTAGAAACTTTTTAACAAAGGCTAATTGGTCTCATGCTATTAATAGCCTATAGAATTGAATGCAAGAAAAAAAAACTAAAAAGCTGGGGCACTGGTAAAAAAAAAAAAAAAAAAGATCTATGAACAAGGAGAAGCCAACTCTATTTAACTGACTTCCGAAATTAATGTCATCACAAACCAAAATGAACTGTCAATGAGTATGATCACATACCATCAAGAAGTTGAGGAAGAATCGGGCGGATCTCACTTAAATCTGAGTCATACATGGAATTCATTTAGAAAGATTTATAGATAGATAGAGATAGAAATAGAAATAGAAAGAGAGCTAGAGAATAGAGCAGATTCATACCTTTGCAGGCTTCAACAAAGCTTCGCAATGCAAAAACTGAGTCAACACGCACAGGAAGCTCAGGATCACGCAACCCAGAAACAACACTGTGTAAAGCTTTACGGAAATTGTTCTGGTCTGAGAAGTTAATGTGGGCATATTGTCCAGCAACCCATGCAGCCTAATATCCACACCAAAAAAAAAAAAAAAAAGCTGACTCTTAATGAACTAACATATAGACTTTGCAATCTGGGACCCGCGATTAATATTAAAGTACAAGAACCAATAACAACGGGGTATAACTAAAATATAAAATGCCAAACAGAAAAATTATTCCAAAAAAAGAAGAGAGCTAAAAGAGCACTGAACCTTTGCTCTAAGGTGGCCAACAGGACTGCTGAACTCAGGGAAAACATGTTGCACTAACATACGCTCCAGCTCAGATTTGTAAGGGTCAGTTTGTTTCAGCTTATCACAAAGTGCTCCAATAGCAAGTAGAGCACCATCCTTTTGTCGATAGGGTTTATATTCCAATGGTGCTTCATCATATCTACAAAAAGGAAAACATCAATATGAGAAACATTAAGTATCCAAATATATTTCAATCCATTTCAAAGCTCAAAATGAAAGATACCTCTTAAAATTTTCCACAATGAATAGAATGAACTTTTGAAGGTTCTCCTTCCCACGTTTTCTAACCAACTCGCTGACAAAATCCATGGAAGCTGTCCTTGGACTGTACAAATCTTCAATGATATCTGACACAAGGCGGCCATGCATGAATCACCATTAAAACTCAGGATCATTTAAGGAATAATGTAGACTTTTTATGTTTATAGAGAAAAGGTGGCTGTGGCTGTGATGGGTTCATGATTGTTCATGAAAGTGTTTGGTAATGTTGCTGGTAATGCGTCAATTTCAAATTTAAAGAAAATAAAAACACAAATTAATTAACAAATTACTACAGTTAATTAATTATTAAAAAAATTGAAGGATATTTTTGTTGTTTATCAATTCATGTAGAAAAGCACCTCTGAAAGTACCAAATTAATAATTCTCCAAAACATTATTCAAAATGTTTTTGGAGCCCAAAAGTACACTTGAAACTCAAGTCTTTTTCTAACCAAATGGTTTATTGCATTCTATGGCAGGGTCAGCACCTCCCACAAATCCAACAATAATGCCAAGCAATTAAGTCTTTCAAGCAATGGATCCAGATTTTGATACTCACCATAACCCTTTCTCACATATTCATGTGGGTCTTCATCCCAGAGCTTTTGATCATTGTCATTAAAGCACATAAGGGGGAAAACTATCTCAAAGAGAAGAACGTCAAGTCTTGGTTGCAGTAGATTGTACATGCTATTCTTGGAGATACTGCATGTGAGCAAAAATCAGTGTGACAACATTAGCCTGCAACAATACAACATACAGCAGTGCAACATAACACAAAATTGAAAAAAAGGAGATGTCAGTGGGTGCCCTTGGAACTTGTTAAGAAACCAGTTATTGGTAGCTAGTTGAATGTTTGAGAAGTGCATCATTTGGGTCTTAAGCATTGGGTTTGTGATGTAATTAGATGAAAAGTTCAGAATTCAAATTTTTCTAATTGTTGCAACATTTAACTACCACAAACTAATAATAACTAACCTCTTAACAAGTGCCCTAAGGGGCACCCATTAGCCAAACCCAACAAAAAACATTGATAAAACTGTGATGAACAACTTGTCACAATAATGCAAAAGGCATAAAAGTCACGTGCTTTAGAAACCAAGGCATGTTCATTTTTCTGCTGCGTACATGAGCTTGAGTTTCTTTCATCTTGCAATCAAATGATGAGTGCTTTTAGAATTACCATACCAAAACAAAGGGGAAAATAAGAACAATTCAGTAAAAAGATGAGCAAAAAGATACTATCAAAAAACAGAGTCAAGCCCTAGGGAAGGCCATGAGGGAAAAAAAAAAATCTCATGAGTGCATCAGTTGGGTATTAAGCAGACGTGCCATTCACACCAGAAATGATGCATACGACAACAATAACTAGCCTCAATTTCAAACTTGCCAAAACCAGGTGCATTCAACAACAACAAACCTCAATCCCAAGTTCCCGACCCCAGCTAGTTTGCAGAAACAAACTAGTTTGGAACACTGCCAAAAAGAGTTATAAAAAACTGGGAGCTGATATTTATGATAATGGAAAGAAGGAATGGGATGTAAAATGTGAACAAAAATATGACAGCAGTATGTGTGAGAAAGCATATTGTACAAACCTGTTACTTAGGTACTGAAGAACTAGGTTGATGACTCTGTCAGGTAAATAGCCACCAACACGGATCACATTCAATAAATTCAAGTGGCACTCCAAAATCTTCCCAGCAAAATTTTTCTGAAATATTTGGGCAAAAGCTTTGTTTTCTGGGTTTTGAAGTTTCAAATCCCCAAACCTACAGGTGTTTAAAATGGTCATGACACAATAAACAACATGATCATCCCAACTACTCCAAGCTTATTTCAAACACCAAACCATTACCGAGTGTATAGCCTGTTCAAAATGTGAATTGTCCATTTCTTCACCTTCCACCATCCCCATGACTTCCTAAGCTCGGGATCCACAGGCTGGCCATCAGCAGGAACAGGCCTCTCCAGAACAATTAAGAAAAGAACCATCCATGCATTGAAGACATTTGGATCAAATAGCTGCTTTGGAATCTCCAACTGATGATCATTGACAATAAATTAAAACTTGTAGATCATAACATCAAAAATACTGTAATAAGCCATGTCTGAGAAATTTTCTAAAAAAACAAACCACATAAAATGCTAGGATATTTCCTAGTTCTAACAAATAATATATGTATCATTTGACAGCACCCTAACCTCTTAATGTCTTATGAATGCCAGAGGTAGAAATTGTATATGATCTAACTTTAATTTATTCCTAAAACAGGGTAAAAAAGTATTTAACATACTGTTTTGTACTAATTATGCAAAGTGTACCAACATTAGGTCCTCTTCTCCTAGCACAGCAGTAGGTTGTTAAAGTACATGTTGAATGAGTATAAATTACAACATGTACAAGACTGCTCTAAACATTAAGGGAGAACAAGTTTCATAATTGTCATAACCTGAACTGAAGGATGAACATGGAGGGGAACTTCAGCATGGCTTACAGAACATCTCAATATGAGCACAATGCAAGTCAAGTAGCAAAATATGCTCCCCATGATAGATATACTGAAGCATCCAATAAACAAGGAATCCTCATATGGAATTTACATATGTTCACTATTGTAACTACCATTTAAGAACTTACATATATAGATGACCAGAATATTTTACAAATAAGCTTAATCAAATCTGCTACTTCCAGAGAAGGATTCGGAATCTGGACAAGCTTGTTGAATATGTTGAGGAGATGAGAGAATGTCTCCTCAACAATGCGATAAACAGGTGTCCTCTCCTCATCCGACTTGAACCTGTGAAAGAAAAAGTTCGGTAATATTAGAATGGATGTTTAATGTAGTACATCCCAGATAAGAAGGTGAATATGGATTTTGACATAAAAATTATTACAAATGGAATTCCACCAATCAGACAATTTATTGAGTTCTTCAACCAAAATCACAAGCAATGTGCTCACTGCATGGAAGAATACGATGGGTCCCAAAGAATTCTAACAAAAACAAACCCTATTGTGACATTTTCTTACTTACAACATTCTTAAATGGATCGTTTTTTCTAATCCCTAAGTCAAATTGGTACAAAAGCTCACTTAAAGCACCCATTCACTGTTGCAATACACTACTGGAAATCCAAAGTGAGGGCTGAAGAGCAGTCCCAAGACTCTCATACCACAATTTATTGCTTGGGAAAGATTCTTTTCACTGATAATAAACAGCATCACTGATGAAATAAGGGAAAAGCAATCCACACAGTCTAACTAACTATCAAGCACAGGTATCTGTGCCAATTATATAGTCAGCCAAGAAATGACGACTTCTTTTTTTGACGTGCAAAGATACAGAGGTAAAAAAAAATTATATGAACACGCTTCTCATCAGCACCACAGGTCCATTGTTCAAAACCAGGTCGTTATCTTTGAGCTATATCAAGCTCAAAGGCCATATGCAAGTTATTTATGTCTTTCCTATTTTTTTGTGGAAAATGATCCCAACATCAATGTTTAGATATTTATGAAATGAAGAAAGAGAATCACAAGCATGATCAGAACTTGAGAAAAGGTCAAAAAGCTTAGTGATTGGCATATTATCTTGGAAGCGAATCAAAACATGAACAACTAGCACATCCTTACTCGTATTTTCTAGAAAGAATCCTCAACACAAAAAGAGCTCCATAAACTTGCTGATCTTGTAAGTTATGCTTGATCCAATCCAGAAGGTGCGGCCACTGCTCTGGGTAATCAGCATGGATCATTGTTTTGATACACTCGCCCAGCTGTACCCTATACATCATGGCATTTAATACAAAGGAAGAAGAATCAGAAAAGCCTCTAAAATGGTCCACTAAATTCCAATACAAATTCTACAAACAAAGTTGAATTTTGACAATTTAAAAAATAAAAATTCAGGAGATCATATTTATCCAACAAAACACTAATTAAAGGCAAGAAATTACAATTCAGGAGAGGGAGAGAGAAAAATCCCAACATGTACAAATCAGAATCTTCAATAAAACAGTAGAAATCACACAATTATACCTCAACAAAGGTGGAACTTGCACAAGAAACACTAGGATGTGATCCCTCACCATAGCTTTATCATTATGTGAGACCTTCGGTTGCTCATCTACGATAAATAATAACAAAACCAAGCAATAACAATCATATACTAGTCAAAAACAACAAGCTGTTAAAATTAACCGACGAGGATAGCATACCAGGCTCATGGGGTGCCCAGTTCCTAGCAATGAAGTTCTTGAAGTGAATACTAGCTACTTGACGCACAGCCATGTCGCAATTATTGTCCACGATAATCTGCAGCAATCTCACGAGATGCTGAGGAGTGTACTGGAACTGCAATCAAAACACATCTCAAACTGAATTGATTATCGCAAAGGTAATAAAGAAATATTATAATTGATCAATTATTCAATCTTGAACCTGATCGAGTCTTTGCTCAGCGGCTTTGCGTTCATCGGGATTGGGACTAAGAGCGGCTTGTAGGACAACAGCGAGGCTAGGGAGATCCATATTATTATTATGATTATTATTATTATTATTATCCAACTGATCAAAGGATAAAAAATTATCGATCTTCAAGATTTTTATTTTTTTTGGTTATATATAAACCCTAGCTGGATAGGCCGTCTTCTTCTTCAGCTAGGCTTTAGGGGTGGGGTGGGGGTGGGAGGAAACGCAGAGAAGAAGAGGGAGAAAGTGTGCGTGCGTGTTCGGGTTACGCAGAGAGACAGCAAGTGAATGTTGTATTTAAATGATTAGGGTTTACGGTTGTTTAACTAATAACTACAATGAATTACGACATGCATGCGAGTTTGTTTTTACCGCTTCAAATTGTTTCAGTACATTTAATATATTAATATAAAAAATATAAAAAACATTTAAAATAAATATTATTTTTATATATTTTTAATTTAATAATATTTTAGATATGAAACACACATAACATAAAGCTAATAGAATTTTAAATTAATTTCTAATATATATAAAAAAAAAGATATTTTACATTTAATAGAATGAATAAAAATATATAAAAATAATAATATATTTTTTTGTATTTTTTAAAATTGACTTAGTTTAATTTTATCCTTTTATATTTTTAAAAAAAATTAAATTTCTATTTCTTTTTTCTTTATCTTTATATTGACTTATTTCAATTCATATATTCATAATAATTAAGTTTGTGCCTTAATCCAGAATAACTAAGATTTTATTTATTGTTATGGGACCAGTTCCTGGTTTATGACTATAATCATTAATTTTAAAAGTTAATGCAAATTTATTGTTATATAATTAAAGCAACACGAACACATTAAAAGGAATGAGTTAAATATATAAGATGTAACTATAAATTAAAATTATGTACCTAATATCATGCAATTCTAAACATTCAATTAAATACGAAAGCAATAAACAATATATATAGGATAACTAAATATTGAAATTTTAAAGAGATTACACTATGATTTATAAAGATTTGGCAAACCATCTATTCCTCTCTTTGAATTTTTATTCAAGACTTTTAATTATCATAAATCATTTTTTCAGTGGGTGAAATCAAATCATTACATAATTTTTTTGTGGGTGTGAGATCAAACTCAATCCTTTTATAAGTTTAGAATTAAATTGTTATCTTGATCTTTTTATAAGCTAAAGACCAAAAATTCTTTCATCAATACTTGTCGAAGTACATGTATTAAACCACTCACAATTTTCTCTCTATGAGACTTTCTAAAATGTTAAAAGTATCACTTGCACTTTCCTCAATATAGTATCTTAATATAGTTGATTGAAATAACAATTAAGCTCTCTAAGAAAATTTTATCAATTTACACCTAACTTTGTTTATAAATAATTATAAGTGAAACAACAACGTTATAGGTTGTTATTAAAAGAGAGAAATGCTTTTATTTTTGCCATAAAAGTTTCACACTTGTTTTAAGCAAGTAAAAAACTATTTACAGGTTTAGAAAATAAACTAACTATTGGACATAGTTTTCTACCTATTAATAAAATCAGTTATATTATTTTATAATTAGTTAGGCTGTTTTTAAAGAATCCTTATAATTTCTAGAATTTTTACAAAAATGGACTAGTTATTTTGAGAAATGATCAAAGTGTTTCTCCAAACAGTTGAACTTTCTTGGCTATTGCCTTGCTATTTTAGCTACTGTCTAGATTTTGTCTCATTTTTGTGTTTTAATTTTCTTTAGTTCTTTTATGTTTGTACAGATTGTGTGGGTATTATAAGATGTCCCAAACAGGTCTAGTATTATTTGACAAAACCCTATTACAAAGTCTTGATAAGTGAAATCAATAACAGTTATGTTTACAAATTCTTTGTTCTTAACCTTTGCATATCTTTTCCATACTTGCTTAATGATTTCTTGAATGATATAAACATGTCTAAATTATTTAGATTGTGTGGGTATTATAAGATGTCTCAAACAGGTCTAGTATTATTTGACAAAATCCTATTACAAAGTCTTGATAAGCGAAATCAATAACTGTTATGTTTACAAATTCTTTGTTCTTAACCTTTGCATATCTTTTCCATACTTGCTTAATGATTTCTTGAATAATATAAACATGTCTAAATTATTGTAATAGTATGTGTGTGCATGCGTGTATGGCATGCATTGTGTTTTATTTAACAATTAAAACAAGATTGATGTATTTGGCACACAATCATGCTACATGTAATATATGGAAATGTTATTTATTAAATTATTTAGGCATTATAAGATAACATTTAAAAGCTTTATGCAATATATAATGAGTAATCAATATAATATGTATATATCAAAACTATATCAAATCAATATTTTATTATCAATATTTATGTTATCGTCAAAATATATAATTAAATCATTATTGTAATTATAAAGCTAACAGAATGAATTTTTTTTTATCCTTTTTTAAAAATATATTTATTTCAATTTAATCCTTTAACATTTGATTTATTAAAATTAGTCTTCATACTTTTTTTTTTCTTTTTACTAGGTTATCTTAATCATATGCTCATGGTTATGGGGTTTACAGATTAACCCATGTTAACTCATATTTATTTATGCTTTTTTTAGTTAATTTTTTTTCCTTGAACATTGAATTATTCAATAATTAAGCTTTTTAACATTATTCAATTTGCTTTCAAACGCGATCATTCTATATCATGACTAGGTTAATGAGTTTACATTTTGTAAAAGATGGGTTTGGATCTATTATTTTATGTTTTTTTAATTATATTTTATTTTTTGTCCTTTAACATTTTATTTTCTCTAGATTGAGCTGCAACTTTTTTTTAATATAGATTTATAATGTTTTTTTTAGTTATTAGGAATTGATCATAAAACTTTTTTTAATATTTTTTTATAATACTATCTCAATTTTATATTCATGGCATATTATGTACTGTAATTTCTTAGATAAAGAAAAAAAAAACAAGAAATCTCGTAACCAATATGAAATTTGCTAGAAAACCTTATGTTTAGTCCATCTACTTTTCTTTTTTTCCTTTATAGTCCTTATAATTTTTGTAATTTATCGTTGGATGAAAACTTTATTTTCTTAACATTTTAGTCCTTACATTCCAGAGAAAATAAAGAAAGTCATTTGAAAATAGGCAAGGGGAGAGAGAGTCTTAATTTCGAAGACAGAAAAAATTAATTTTAATGCTAACGAGTTTCATTGAATAAAAAAAATCAATTGCTGTGTTTTTGAACCTTTCAAACCCAAGTGCATGTGCTTTTTTTCTTAGCAGGCCAGGTGTGTTAATTCATCCAATCCCAAGTGCCTAACTCCTTTTCAATTTTATTATTTTAATTTTAATTTAGATTAATTAAAATAGATTAGTTAAATAAAATTGTGGGATGCCGTACTTGGCAGGTATTCAATTTTGTCTGTAATTACTTAAAATAAATAAAGTATAAAAAGAATTTGTGATATTTTTAATAGAATAGAGTTTAATTTTTACTTGTTTTTGAACAAAGAATATAACATTTTTTTTTTATATTAGTAGCGTTGTTTTTATGAAACATTATATAATATTTATTCAACAAACTGATTCATATAAAAACGATTAATTTTTTTGTTAAATGATAGAATTTATATCACAATCCTAATTTTAAGCATCTCAACTTCATCAATTTACTCTTCCATATAAATGAGTATTTGATATTATAGTATATGGTGTTTTTAAAGATATTTTTTATTTTAAAATATATTAAAATAATTTTCTCAATTTTAAAATGCAAAGCAATTCCTTTGCCTACAGAAACGTCAAACCGCTTTCCCAATCAAGTGCATTTGAAGACAATTTTTCTGCCAAGGATCCAGGCTCCATGCACTTGTAATTTATGTTTTTCTTGAAAATATATTATAATATTTTTTAATTTTATTTTTATTTTTAATAATAGCATATCAAAATAATAATAAGAACATAAATTTAATATTTTTTTTTAAAATAAACATGTTTTTTAAAAGCGTTAAAAAAAAGGTTCCCGCACTTCCAAATGGATAAGATTGAAAAATAGAAAAATCAATTTTTTTATCCAGATACAGAGACCACATGCTTTCATTTCCTTGTGTTATACTTATTCATTAAACTTTAAGAGTTGGAACTAAATTATACGGAGAATTGAATTCAATTTCATATATAATTTAAATTTAATCAATAACTTATTATAATTTTTATATTTAAAATAAAACCTTAGATTTTTTTAGAAAAATAATATAACTTTTTTAAATATTTAATAAATAAAAAATATTTTAAAATCTCTTAACATTTATATTCTTAAAACTTTATAAAATATGTTTGAAAATTATTATCCATTATTGAAAAAAATCATTTTTTATTTAATCACGAGTTTATTTTTTTAATATTATCTCCTTGAAAACTTTAATGAAATAAATATTTATCTTGTAATTTAATATAATTTAGTCCTGATTAAGTGTAATCACAAGGTGGGTTTTTTTTTAAGTTTATATTATTATAGGGTTGTTTCAATCACAAAGTGGAGTTTTTTTATTTATTTTAAGTTTATATTATTATAGGGTTGTTTGTTAAAATATTTTTTAAATAATATTTATTATTTTTAAAATTAATTTTTGATATTATCCCATAGAAACAATTTAAATATAAAATAAAATTTATTTTTTTCTGAAAAACATTTTCCCATGACAAAACAAAAGGAGCTTATATATATATATATTCCATGAACTCGACGATAATTATTCGGGCATCTACAATCAGAAAACGGACTTCCTTTATTGGGCAGAGTCGGGACCTGTCCTTAAGAACAACCTAAAATGGCACTCAAGTTCCAAAACTGTTCAATACCACCGTGGACATGGAAACTCAACAACTACAAAACCCTAGTAACTACCCATTCTCTGTCTCTCGGTTTTCGCCACCCAACAGCCCATGCCACCATCTGCCATGGCCAGGACTACTCAACAAAACACACAACTCTTCTTGTTGACAGCTTCCATGAACACAAGAGGCTCAAGTCCCTGCTTCACAACCTTAACAACAACCAAAACCCTTTGCAACTGCTTCAACAGGATGGAGACTGGTCCAAAGAGCACTTCTGGTCTGTCATCAAACTCCTTAAACTTTCTGCAAGATCCAATCAGATTCTTCAGGTACACTCACTCGCTCATTTATTTATTTTTAGCAGCAAGGAAAATTGAATTTTCTCTCTCTCTCTCTGTCTTTCTGTTGTGGGTTTTCTGAACAGGTGTTTCATATGTGGAGGGACGTGGAGAAAACAAGAATTAATGAATTCAATTATGAGAAGATTATAGGGTTGTTAGGTGAAGAGGGTCTAATGGAAGATGCAGTTACTGCGTTTATGGAAATGAAAAGTTTTGGTCTCTGCCTTTCCTTAGAGGTTTACAATTCTATAATTCATGGCTATGCAAGAAATTGCAAGTTTGATGATGCTTTGTTTTACCTTAATCAGATGAATGAAATGAATTTGAGCCCGGAAAGCGATACTTATGATGGCTTGATTGAAGCTTATGGGAATTATAGAATGTATGATGAGATGGCTACGTGCCTGAAGAAGATGGAGCTGGATGGGTGTTCACCTGATCGCTATACTTATAATTTGCTTATCCAAAAGTTTGCGCAAGGTGGATTGCTGACAAGAATGGAAAGGGTTTATCAGTCTATGCGAACCAAAAGGATGAAGTTGCAGTCTTCGACTTTGATTTCGATGCTTGAGGCATATGCAAACTTCGGGATTGTGGAGAAGATGGAGAAGATTTTAAGGTGGGCATGGAACTCAAAAATCACTGTAAAGGAGGATTTGGTTAGGAAATTAGCTGGGGTTTATATTTCAAACTACATGTTTTCGAGACTGCACGACTTGGCTGTTGATCTTACTTCTATAACTGGCCGGACTGATATTGTTTGGTGCCTACACCTCCTTTCTCATGCCTGTCTCTTGAGTCGAAGAGGCATGGATGCTGTTGTTAGGGAGATGGAAGATGCAAAGGCTTGTTGGAATATAACAGTTGCAAACATTATCTTGCTAGCATATTTGAAGATGAAAGATTTCACCCGCTTGAGGATCTTGCTCTCTAAGTTACCAGAAAGTCGTGTGGAACCTGATATAGTCACTTTTGGTATTCTTTTTGATGCAGAAGAAATAGGTTTTGATGGAAAAGAGTGTTTAGAGATGTGGAGAAAGATGGGTCTTCTTTATAGGCGTGTAGAAATGAACACCGATCCTCTGGCTTTCTCTGCTTTCGGTAAGGGAAACTTCCTCAGAAGCTGTGAAGAGGGCTACTCTTCCCTTGAACCTAATGCCAGAGAAAAGAAAAGGTGGACATATGTCGATTTCATAAATTTAGTGACTAGCAAAGCTCAGTGAAATGCAGCGTGAAATGAATGGAAGCTGATGAAACTGAGAGTCAAGATGAGTTAGCTCATCAAGATTACATTGATTAGATCATCAATTTCTGTTCATAAGTTAAAGCGTCACTTCTATGCATAGGAAGCATGATGTGGAAAGCTGTCCATTATGACTTGTATTATTTGGTGCCAAAAAGGCCCCATGGTTTTCTTCATGAAACAATGCCTATGAGCTTAATTTTCCTTTACTGCTCTCGTTGTTACCGGCTGGCTGTCCATGCCATGTGAGAGTCAATCTGGTGCGTTTTCCTCAAACATCTTCGTTTATAGATTGGAAAGCTGGTCATGATCTCCTATTACAGTATGCTTGGAGAGGGTTATGCCATTATAGAGCTATCTTCATTTGTATGAGGAGAGGAGCATTTGCCAGGCGTGCCACCCTCTCTAGAGTTTCATTCTGCATCATGCTGGGTAAAAATCTTGAACGCTAATGCTCACAATAATCTAACGGCAGCAAACTGTTATGGGTCACGCTGGGTAACTATGCTCCATTTCCTCTACCAATTTTCCTTCATGGCAACGATTGCTAGAAAGCTCACACTTCACACTCGAAGAAGTGTGACTGAGAATTCCTTACATACCCTTCATGTTCTCCCGCCCACTCACTATAACTTCTAATTCTATCAGCAGTTTACGCTCGATTACTAGGAGTACTGTCCCACATGTTTTCTGCAATACAACGATCAATACAGTTTAGCCAGCCAGGAGACTTGGCACAGCTACAAGATGGAGAAGGTGAATCTCAACCACCAATACAGGCTAGCCACTTTGCTCATGCCCTGTACCTTTGTTGTACTTTATTCTTGAGTCAATTGCTAATTTGGGATTCACACTCGATATTGTTAGCGGGGACATGTAAAATATGCCCTGCTGTTTTGTTGGAGAAAGCAAGCATACTTGCAAAACTTGTACCATGCAATTTCATTCAAGATGCGGGATAGGTGAATCATGACACCAAGAGCTTGCTAAAGAAAGGCTCTATGCAGATCGATTAGACATTGGCTATACAAACTAGATCCTGGCCCGTACTAAGATGTGGGTCAGATATTTTTTTCTAAATCATATAAAAATGTAAAGACGACGATCAATATGTTTTTTAATTAAAAAAATTAACAATGAATTAGAAATTTGATGTATATTAAAAAATATTATTTTTAAATATTAAGATAGTGATGTATTAAATAATAATATTATTTTTAATTTTAAGATTAAATCTAATATATCTCAAAACTTTACTATTTAAGTTATATCTAAGTTATTAGAGTGCGATAATACCATCAAAAGAAAAGTGAAATAAAATAGAAAGAATAATTTTCAATAATAAAAAATATTGAAAGATAAAAAAATATCAATTTAAAAAAATAAAAATAAAAACAACTTGAATCAACGTGAATAAACCTGCTAAACTTATAAACCAATTTGGGATAATATAATTACCTCATATAAAAAAAATTAAAAAAATTTATGAATACGAACTCTAAATCAACTCATTGTTAAATAACAAAATTAGAAAAGAAATAATAAAAACAACTTGAGTCAACGTGAATAAACCTGCTAAACTCATAAACCAATTTGGGATAATATAATTACCTCATATAAAAAAAATTGAAAAAATTTATGAATACGAACTCTAAATCAACTCATTGTTAAATAACAAAATTAGAAAAGAAATAATTTAAAAAGAATATAAGTTGATTCAACCCCACAAACCTGTAACCAAGATAATTTAATAGAAAACAAATAAGAAAAATCACAAAGTCCAATTCTCAATCAACTAAACCTATGACCTGAATTATCAGAGCAAGTTTACACCATAAAAAACAAATTGAAAAAAAAATTATGAAGCTTAAATCTTAACCAATTTTTTATTGAAGAATAAAATCAAAAAAGAAATATTTTTTTAAATGAAAAAACAATAATTTGAGTCATCTCGAATTATCCTGATCCGAGATATGAGATCAAAATAACTTCATAGAAAATAAATTAAAAAAAAATCATGAAACTTAATCCTCAACCAGCTATACTCGTGACTTGAGTCATGAAAATGAGATTATCCTTCATGAAACTCAATCCTCAACCAACTATACTCATGACTTGAGTCATGAAAATGAGATTATCCTATAAAAAACAAATCAAAAGAAATTATAAAGCTCAACTCTAAATCAACCCATTGTTAAAGGATAAAATTAGAAAATAAATAATTTTAAAAAGAGCAAAAAAAATATGAGACATCCTAAGTTAACATAACAAACTCATGACCTGGGTCATGAGACTAGGATAATATAATAGAAAGAAAATAAAAAAAAATCACAAAAACCAAATCCCAACCAACTAAACCCGTAATTAGAGTCCTGAAAACATGATTACCTCATATAAAAAATTACAAAGCCTAGCTTCAAACCAATTCATTTTTGAAGAATTAAATTAAAAAATAAATAATTAAAAATAAAATAAAATAAAAAAGCAAGTCAATCCATGTTAATATGGAAAACTTGTGACAAGGATCATGAAATCATAATAACTTAATAGATAGAAGAAGAAAAAAATCACGAAGCCCAATTTCTAACCCATTAAATGTTGAAGGCTAAAATTGAAAAGAGATCGAATTAAAAAAAAAACCCAAAAAAAAAAGAGAAGAAGAAAGAAAGAAAGAAAAAGGATAGTGTTAGCAAAATAAAAAAAAATTATGAAGGATAATTTCTAATCAATCCAATGTTGAATGATAAAATTTAAAAAAATAAAAAATATAAAAAAGTGAGAAAATCTCAACTCAAGTTATAAGATTGTAATAACCCTATAGAAAGCAAACCAAAAAACAATGAAGCCTCACTTCTAAAAAGTTTAATGTTGAAGGTTGAAATCAAAAAAATAAAATTCCTTGAGACCTACATATAACTCAATATAAGTAATATATAAAATAACATGAAGCATAATTTCTAAAATAACATAACGTTGAAGATGAAATTGAAAAAAATAAAGAAATTATTGTTGAATAATAAAAGTAAAAAATCCTTCAAAATAATATTTTAATTAATAGTGTTTTATAAGTATGGTTACATTGATTTGTTCACATATAATTATGCAAGTAAACTTTTGTATTCAGTTTGAGTATGGTTACATTGATTTGTTCACATATGATTATGATTATGCAAGTAAACTTTTGTATTCAGTTTTGTAAAGGTGAATTAAGTAGTTTAAAATTTAATGCAAGGACTGTTGATGTCATAATCATTGTTATCTCTTCTAACAATCTCTTTGAAGTTCATAGATCTTCAAAACCCACGTCTAGATATGTGAAGACAACATTACATAACTAAAAAAATATTTTTTTATTGCTAAAAAATTACATTAGAAAAAAAAATTATATTAAAAATGTTAATGGAATGGAAGTCAGATAACAACATATAAGATTTATTTTTTGTAAGATAATATTAATAAATTAAAGTGTGCTTTTATTTCAATGGAGTCAACTAAGAGATCATTTTAAATGGATGACTATAGTTAAGGCATGGCTGAGATATTTAAGATTAGTAGATAAATAATCAATATTTTTAAATAATATATATATTTTAAATTTTAAAACTAATTATTTTACAAAAGTGATTAGAAGGAAAAATTTTGGTGGGAAGCTTCAAACCCTAGGGTTACTAGTGAGTCTAGGAAAACAATAGTGCAGCTAGATAAATTTTAATATGTGAAATAATTTTTAAAAATTTTATAATATTAGTTTTTATTATATTTTTTTGTTTAATGCATTTATAAACTAGATTATGTGATTTCTAGTATGACATAAACATCTATGCTAAGAGAATAATCGAGTTAAATAACTTTAAGGTATGAAAGAATTTTATATATCCTCACATCACTAAGAGTAATTAAGAGAGATATTTAGAATTTTTGATGTTAAAGGGTTTTAAAAAGCGGTCATGAAGTGGTTCATCAAACGAAAACAAGAAGACTCACGGTTCTATTTGCAAATATACTGACAAATTGCTTTGTTTCATTAATTATGCAAAATACCTGGTAAGAGCTTGTTTTATTTTGAAGTATTTTTCTTAAAATGTTAGTGATCATTAGTGAGAAAGTCTAGCTGATGATTGATTTTACAGGTTACACAACTTGGACATGAGCTAACCTTAATAGAGTTATATATGGAAACACATATACGAAAAGAGGATAAATAGAAAAGAGCGCAATAGTTCGTAAATAACCAAGTCAAGGCATAAGTAAATTTTGAAACCTTTTAAGTATTTTTTTAAACAAGTATTTTTTTATCAACATCTTTGACTTGCTTTTTTTATAAAACATACAACGCCAACATGCATGACAAACACAAACAGAACCCTTCAATCTATATGAAATGACATAATATTTTTTTTATCGACATCTTTGACTTGATTTTTTTATAAAACATACAATGCCAACATGCATGACAAACACAAATAGAACCCTTCAATCTATATGAAATGACATAAAGTTATGGTTGGAGGCTAGAGCAACAAGTGCACTTAATAGGAATTGAGTTTACAGCATATCTATAACTATGACTTGAGATATGAGGGCGAGCTGTAGTGTCTCAGCGATAGGCACCCTATAGTCTAGCTCGAGTAAGCCATGTGTAGCCATTTAGGAGTTAGTTTAAGAACAAATTATGGCCAATCTAAAAGCTGAATTGGAGGCGTGTTGAAAATAATGCAGTAGAAAGTAATGGAAGCAAATGATGTCATATATGACGACTCATTATCCTCCTTTTTATAGACCTCAAGAAGATTACCCCCTTCCCCTTCAACTCCAACTTCTTTCTAATGTATAATAACATTTGTAATTGATTTTATAATTAAATTAATAATATATAATATGTTATTCAGTTTAATCTAATTGTTTAATATCAAATTGTTTAATCCAAATAACCATGTATTGAAAAAAAAAACAAATTATTGCAATACAAACAAAATCATTAATGAACATAAAATTTTTATCAGTTATATAGACTCATTTTCCTTGAAGAATTAAAAATAGTTGTGAATTGTTTTGATATAGACTTATGAATTCACTAACAAGATTTTTATGTTGGTGATTTTGTCAGGGGATTCGTCGGTGATACACAATCCATTACTAATGGGTATTCCATTAGTAATATTTACAGATGGATTGACAAATGATTCGTTGGTGATACACGATCCATTACTGATGGGTATTCCATTAGTAATATTTACAGATGGATTGACAAATAAAAAAATAATCACCAACTTAATTTTTGTAACGTGGATATTCAATCGATATTTTTATCGGTAAGTAAATTAATTGACTAAATTACCAATGAACCTAATATTCCTAATGAAAAACTCATCGATAACAAGCTTTCATCAGGGAATCTATTTTTTATTTATATATTGATGGAAATATAGCTAAAACACCAACAAAATATCATTGTTTTTTTTGCAATATTAAAAAAATTTTAAAAAGCATTAATTGAAAAAAAAAAATCATGCTTTGCGTGGCCTGACAAGTCAAGTCAGTCTCTCTAGCCCATTTCATTAGAGCTCTTACGACTGAGCTTTTTTTTTTAACAACACCTTGGGTAAACGACATGTTGTCTGTCTTATTTTTTTGAAAAAACAATTAGACAATGTGTCATCTACCGAGGCAAACAATGCGTTATATGTTTTGCCCAGATTCGGGCCACTCAAATCAGACTTAAGGTTCTTTCAACTCAAAAATCCGTTTTCAACCTGTTTTTAACCCAAAACATCTTAGAAATCATGATAAATTTATTCATGACTTAAAAAACCACCCAAAAAACTGAACTCAACTTGAAACCAAAAATCATCTCGAGGTTAAATTTGTTTTTTTCACGAACTTTCAAGGAACAAAAAAGCAATGAATTTCTCTCATCAAATAGAACAATTTCATACAAATATAATCCATTTTAATGGTTTAAATCGGTGTTAACGATATGTTTCTTTCTCTATTGATGGAATTCTATAATCTCTCTCTCTCCCCTTTTTCAATCAAGGATAAAAAAATGAAAATTTTGTACCAAGAAGAAATTGAAAAAATATTGTGGTGGTAACGATATGTTTCTTTCTTTATTGATGGAATTCGATAATCTCTCTCTCTCCTCTTTTTCAATCAAGGATAAAAAAAAAAATTGTACCAAGAAGAAATTGAAAAAATATTGAGGAACCAAAATTATATAATTTATATGATTGTTTAGATTGGAGGATCAAAGTGCATATTTTTCAAAACTTATAGCATGCCATTCATCTTTTTCAATCCCCTCTTTTCCAATCTCATCATTTTATAAAAAATCAAAATCAATTGTTTTTTAATTAGAATTAAAGTGCTAAAAAAAATTTAAGGATAAAATTGAATAAATATAAAATTTTAGGCACCCTATTCATAGAAAATATATAGTGGGGATAATACAGTGAAAATAGAACACCATTTAGATCATAGGTAATTAATAAAAATGACATATTGTTTTTGGTCCTAATAAAGTAAGCCCATCGGGAAAATTGTGAGGACCAAGTTGTGAATAACAACTACTTTCGGCGCCTGGACTTTGATAGAAATGCCCCCCAAACATTCGAGGAAACCAAACAATTCATGGTCACAATTTTTTTTTTTTAGATTAACGTGGGTGTCCGGGTCAGCTTGCACGCACCACGACTAATCCCACGGGCCCTGAAGTTAACGACCATGTAAGCCTCTAGTGGCCATCATATGAGCAACCAAGAACTCGAACCTGAGACCACAGAGGGAGCAAACCCCTTGATCCCAAGTCTTTACCACTTGGCCACCACCTAGATGGTTACAATTACCCCTATGAAAGATGCACAATCCAATTTTGTCCCAAATTGTTCGTTTTCATTAGCCAATTTGGGTTGGGCTTGATCTTACCTGCTTCTTTTTTTCTTTTTCTTTTTCTTTTTCAAAATCCTCAATAATAAATCAAAAAACTAGTAATATAATTATTATTTTATCTTTCTAATAAACAATCAAGATACTAGATGTTGGGGGTATTTCTGTTTTTTTTTAGATTTATTGATCATTACTAGTTCTGTGTTTTTTTTTTAGATTTATTGATCATTACTAGATTAATTGATGATAAAATTGTTTTTTTTGTATTTTTAAACATAGTAAAATAATTTAATTATCTTTTAAAAAATTAAAATTAGCATCTAGATGTTTTTTTAGGCATTTTTCATTTTAAAATATAGTAAAATGACTTAATTAATATTAAAAGCAATAGTTTTAAAACTAAGATATTTGTGGGTGGCAAATGCCTCTTAACAATAAAAAAAATTCATTGCTGGAATTTTTACAATGTTTTTTTTTATTGATGTAAAGTGTAATGATAGTGACATGATATTTTATCATTAATATTTTTTTTATTATTCTTTTCTTAAAATCTACTCTGGCAATTTAAAATTTCAAAGTTTTCCTCTTAGTCATTAATATTTGAACTTAGACCCTTATTCTTTTTATTTTTAATTTTTGTTCTTGGATTTTTTTTAAAAATATTTATTTAATTTCATCATTCAATCTTAATTTATGATTTTCTTTTTCATTTTAATTCTCATTGTTTTGATTTTTTTTATTTTGTTGAATTGATTTTATTTTTTATTTCACCCTTTAAAAAATTTATATAGTTCTCCTCTAATTTATTTTTTATTTTTATTTTTGTTTTTATTATTTTATTTATTATTTTTAGTTTTGGATCCTTTTGTATAACTGAGTTTTTTCCTCAATTTAATTCCTCAGCTTATGGCTTTTTTTGATATTTTATTAATTCAATTTCATCATTCTATATTTAAGCAACATTATTATTATTTTTTCCTTTGAAAAAAACATTTTTTTAGTTATTATATATGTTTTTTAATTTAATCAATTTACTATTATTATCTATTTTATTATTATTTAATTAAAATAAAACTAATATGTTTAAAGCAGGTACTAATATTAAAAATAAATTTTAAAAAATTAATAAAAATATTACTTAAATATATTTTCAAATAAAACATATTTTAAAAAATAATCTTAGGGCAATTACTTCATGCACTCATGTTCGCATCCCGAATAGCATATTTTTCTCCTTTGAAAAAGAAAAGAAAAGAAGGGTTTGCAGCACACGGGCCCAAGCATGGAACATTGCTGAAATGAAAATGAGATGAAGACGAGACAATTCTGGAACCATCCCGAGCCTGTGAAGACATGAGAAGTCTCTAGAGACATAACTACCCCGAAATATACTATAAAAATACAAACGCCTGTGTTGCGTTCTCGTGCATTAGCAAATACAAGAAAACGATATTATTGCTTTGCTTTGCTTCAAGATCTTAAACGCCAATTAGTTTCCATCAATTTCCCATCAATTTCTTCTTATTCGTTGCACGTTAACTGCTGCTTGAGATCAGATAGATGGAGGAAGACTTTGAGTTCCCAACTGGAAGCAACAACATGGAACTCGAAGATGAAATGGACATGGGTGTCCCAGACCCAGATGAAGCTGTTATCAAGGTGGGTGAAGAGAAGGAGATTGGCAAAAATGGGCTGAAAAAGAAGCTCGTTAAGGAAGGAGAAGGCTGGGATACCCCCAGTGCCGGTGATGAAGTTGAAGGTACCTACCTTCTTATCCCTTACCTGCCTACTGTGGTGTCCACTAATCAATTGATTTGGTAGTGGATGCTTGGTAGTAACGCTTTTGCTCAATTTGCAGTGCACTACACTGGAACTTTAGTTGATGGAACCCAGTTTGATTCGAGCCGTGAGAGAGGGACTCCGTTTAAGTTCAAGCTTGGCCAAGGTAATCAATTAATTTATTACTGCTATATGCTATTTACCTCTCTTTTGGTCATGTATTGATTGGTTGATTTCCATTTTCAAGTGAAAGGAAGATTTTTTTATTTGTATGTATATTATACATTTTAAATGTATTGGAAGTTCATAAGTATTATCTCAAGAAAAGGTGTTGAATTACATTAAGAAGGTCACTTTTTAAAACATTTTAAAAAACACTTTGGGATTATATTTCATATTTTGTTGTTGTGGTGGAATTACATGAATGTTGAATGTTTTGTTAGAGTGCTATGCTAAAATGAATTGAATGGTCTGTTGTTGGAGTTGATAACAACTAGGATTAATGATATAAATTTGGCTTTGCTCTTGTTTTCCATTTAATTAGATTTATTATTGCTTGTCTTGTGACTGTGGAATGGTGGTTTTTCATCTTAGGGCAAGTAATTAAGGGATGGGATGAGGGCATCAAAACTATGAAAAAGGGTGAGAATGCAGTTTTCACTATACCTCCAGAGTTGGCGTATGGTGAATCTGGCTCTCCTCCAACTATTCCTCCTAATGCTACTCTTCAGTTCGATGTGGAGTTGCTATCTTGGACAAGTGTCAAAGACATATGCAAAGATGGAGGAATCTTTAAGAAAATAATTGTTGAGGGAGAAAAATGGGATAATCCCAAAGATCTCGATGAAGTATTTGGTACGCTTTTTATCTGCTGCTACCTCATATCATGCAAAGCCTGAATGGATTTTTTTTCCATTGTTTCCTGATGGTTGTTTTACTGTTCAATGCAGTTAAGTATGAAGCGCGGCTTGAAAATGGCACAGTTGTCTCAAAGTCTGATGGAGTTGAATTCACTGTTGGAGAAGGTCTGTCTCCTCTCTCACAAGTATGTACATTGTAACGCTGAATGCATTTTTAGAAGAAATTTAAAATCCGGGTCTCCTTGTGCAGGCTATTTTTGTCCCGCCTTGGCAAAGGCTGTGAAAACAATGAAAAAAGGGGAGAAAGTGTTGCTAACAGTGAAACCACAGTGTAAGCTCGATCCCTAATTAGATACATAATTTAATTATATGGTATGATGGTTTACTAATCGTTTGTTTCCTTTTGCAGATGGGTTTGGAGAGTATGGCAGGACAGCAGCTGGTGATGAAGGTGCTGTTCCTCCGAATGCTACCCTCGAGATAATGCTTGAGCTGCTCTCCTGGAAGACTGTGTCTGATGTTATGAAAGACAAGAAGGTCATGAAAAAGATCCTGAAGGAGGGAGAAGGTTATGAACGACCTGATGACGGGACTGTTGTTCAAGGTAATGTTTACAGTAATATTCTATGACTGAATTCTGAATGGTACTGGCTCAACTTGTTTTTCTAATATGTGCTTTATGATCTTTATTGTTTTCCCTCAGTAAAACTAATTGGGAAGCTGGGAGATGGGACTATCTTTGTGAAGAAGGGCCATGAAGAGGAGCCACCATTTGAGTTCAAGTTGGATGAAGGTAATATAATTTGAATGGCTTCACTTTTTCCCCTTAATTAGGGAAGTTTCTATGAATTTTGTAATCATTCTCTAATACTAAGTGCTATTTGAATTGGCTTCCCTTACAGAGCAAGTTATTGATGGACTCGATAGAGCTGTGAAGACTATGAAGAAAGGGGAAGTTGCTCTGGTGACAATTCAACCAGAATATGCTTTTGGCCGATCTGAATCTCAACAAGACTTGGCTACTGTTCCTGTAAACGCAACAGCATACTACGAAGTTGAGATGATCTCCTTCACCAAGGTGGGTGTAGTATATATGTGATTTCGTTAACGTGGTTGATTTTCAAAAATTGTAGCCTAGATGGTGATATGGTGATTTAACAAATTGTAAATGGTTTGATATAGGAGAAGGAATCTTGGGATATGAATACACAAGAGAAGATTGAAGCTGCAGGGAAGAAGAAAGAAGAAGGGAATGCATGGTTCAAGGCTGGCAAATATGAAAGAGCCTCAAGAAGATATGAGAAGGTATATTGAGGGCAGTAGGTTCTTGCTATACGTGGTATGGTGTCCAATTGTAATAAAGTCATTGACAGAATGTTAATTGATGTGCGACAGGCAGCAAAGTTTATCGAGTATGACTCATCTTTCACTGACGAGGAGAAGCAGCAATCAAAGGTGCTGAAAATTTCCTGCAAGCTTAACAATGCAGCGTGCAAGCTGAAGCTCAAGGACTACAAGGAAGCTGAGAAGCTTTGCTCCAAGGTCTCATGCTTAATTTCATTCAGAATCATTTTGATCCTACGATAGTTGTCCCGAGGATACATGCTAACATTGGAAGAGATTTGTTTGTGCAGGTATTAGAGCTCGATGGTCAGAACGTTAAAGCCTTGTATAGGAGGGCTCAGGCGTATATACAGCTTGTCGATTTGGACCTGGCAGAGATAGACATAAAAAGGGCACTTGAAATTGACCCTGACAATAGGTGAGCCACCGATTGAGATTGACCCTGAGAATTGGGGTGCCATCTTCTGCCTTTGAGGTTGTGATACGTTAGCTGGGCATTGAGTAATCTTGAATTGCCATTATTTCTCATAACAGGGACGTCAAGCTGGAGTACAAGATCCTGAAGGACAAAGTGAGAGAGTACAAGAAGAAGGAAGCGCAGTTTTATAGCAACATTTTTGCGAAGATGAATAAGTTAGAGCAAACAAATTCAACTGTAAATAGGCGAAACCCTAATTTATTTAAGTATGTTGTTATGGTGACATTGTGCCTGTTGTTGACTGTTTTTCTTGTGTACGGTGTTTGGTATGGAAATGCAGATGGCAGCAAAGCAGGATCCAATGCCAATGACCATAGATAGCAAGGCTTAACAGCTTCTTGCATCCTCTCCCCTTAATTATCTCTCTCTATCTGTGTCATGCATGGGAAGAGAATTATGGGTGTGCTTTTTGTTCTTTAGTAAATGGACAGTGGCCTCTTGAAGTGGCGCTGAGCTTGTCGTTAACATCATGTATCCCTTTTGTGATGTGTAATAAAGGAACTTTTCTGTAAATCCATCATGCAATGGTGTTTCTAATTTTTGTTTCATCCTTCATTAATGACCCACAGTTCTACCTTGAACTTCATCTTTCATTCGGTTCTTTTGCGGGTCCTTCGGGCTTGATTTGGCAAGTTAACGAACACAACAATTACAAAAAATAATATTTTTGGGAAGGATCCCAAATTTTGGTGGGAGCTTTAAGAAAATCTTATTTGTCTTAATATTGCAACAACTAATCAAGCCTAAAATAGGTTAATATTATTGAGAGGCTACATGTACAAGAATTTTGTGTATCATACTAGCATTATGACTCCAAAATTGAGATAATTAATTCTTATTTTCTATTTCTTATAATTTTTTATATTTTATATTGCTCAAAAAATAAAAGAAATACTTTCCTACTTCATAATAATTTTGAAAATATTTGTGAAAGTGGGTTTAGTTTTCATTTGCATCTATGAAAAATTTCAATTTCAATTGAAAGTACTAAAATATAACTTGAAGGGATCTCTAGTCAATATTTCCTAACCATATGATAGTTTAAAGATAACATTGAGGAAATTATATGTTTCAATATTGTGCAGTAGCCCTAATAATTCATTTACAAAAACAGCCATTAAACCTCTGGATAATAAGATTGAAGTTTATATATTTTGGAAAATTTAGTAGCTAGGAAGGCCTTGAATCTTGCTGATTAATTGTATAGTAAAAAAAGCATTTGAGAGAACTCAATTTGAATTACTACTTCCAAATAGATTCTCATCCCTGTATCAACCAACCTGTTCTTGAAAAATAGATGACTCCCGTAAGCCCATCTTGATTCTAAAGAGATGAAGGATATAAAAATGGTAAATTATATTCCTCAAATGTTGAGAGTTGCTAATCCTCCTCCTTCCAGAAGGATTTAAGCATCGATATTTTATATTTACTTACGTGCCTAAAAAATATATAAGGTAGGAGGGGAGTATTTCACTGCATAATTGAAGATTATATATATATATATATATATATATATATATATATATATATATATATATATATTCCTCAGTCATGAGATTTATCCAAGTAAAATTCGTAAAACAAAATATCAGAGAACTAGCCAAGAAATTACATAATTAACAACAATCCAAGGCTTCAAGGACTAGATATTCAAGTTATTTTCTATTTTTTTCAAAAATTAGTAGATAAGATTGTATCTATATAAGCTCTGGTTCCAAGCTGGTACGCTAGCTAAATGGTGATGATTCAACAACGATAAAGATTATTTTCCATGCAAGCATTGAGCGTCTTTATGATATAGTTGCCTTTGCATTAATAGAGTCATGTCGATCATGGGATGCCCAAACTAAGATGCCTATATGCGTTCCTCTCTAACAAGACCAACCACATATCCTTTTTTTTCTTCTTTTTTTTTACTAACCTTTTTATTGGATCCATCATGTGTTTTTTTGGTTTGACTACACATCTCTCTGGACTAACTTTGTAGTCATATGTCCTTTTTAATGGGATCGAGCTAAGCGTCCTTTTCACAACAAGATCAATCACTTCTCATTTTAATGACTACGAACGTCTTCTCTTAACAAGACCAACCACTTGTCCCTTTCATGATAGACCAATTCTGCATTCTCTCTTTAATAAAAAGAACTAACCATGCATCCTTATATACAAGCCTACTATAAAAATAATATTTATATACATTAAATGCTTGCAAATCATCCTATAACATGTGTTTTCATGCAATGATGACTATTATATTGGACTTGTTTGAACTCAAAAGGCATTATCATGACAAAGTTTTCTATCTTACACCACCACCCATCCATTAGAGTTTATCATCCCATATAATTGCTCTTAAATTAAACGAGACAATGTTTTATCATTATATCCTTTTTCAATACAAGTTAGCATGTTTCTTGAGAACAAAACCTCATAAAATGCACTAGATAAAAAGGGTTTATTAATTTTTATATACAAAAACATTCCTTATAGTATTTTACTCTTATTATCTCTATTATTATTCTCAAAACATGCTTTATACAAGCTTTCAAGGTAATAATCCTTTTACTCGAGTGCTAATCTAAGTATTAGACAGTTCTTTGAATCTAATAAAGGATTTTTATTTTGTAGGTGTTCATGAAATTCAAATCCAGTAGCCTTTATCTCTCAATCCATCCACTAGCCTTGAAAAAACATTGATATTTTAGAGTTTTTTAATTAACCATCAATGGCACCATTTGTAGGGATCTTGAAAAAAATTCAATTCATCTCTCTCTTTTAACAACTCAAAAACTAGTGGATATGAAAAGGTTATAGGTCTTCCCATCATAAATGCTTCAACTTCTTAAAATCTCCAGCATCTAATCCAAATAAGAATGATTACATCACATGAGAGTAGTGAACAACCTTAACTCTTCATAATAGATAAATCATTTTTCAACACCACCAACTATACCTTCTAGTGTGTGTATGTGTAAAAAACTCCGATTTAAGGAGGTATTCCAAAATTTAGTGTAAAAAGCAAAGAAAAGAGTCACTTCTCTTATAACCCTTGTAAAAGTGATTGTCGTTGTCATGAAAAATGTTTTCTAAATGAATACTCCAAAGGTGATAAAAAAACTCAAAGACAAATTAACATACAATCATAGTCACAAAAACAATCATCACTCCTCATCAAGGTCTTTTTCTAGTAGCTTGAATAAAAAAAATATCCTAAAAAAAGATTAGATCTATTGTTATATGATTCCCTAACATGGAGATATATAACATATACCAAGTGAGGGGTTCTCGATTAACCAAACAGGTGTTAGACACTCGTCTTATAAGAAACATAATATTCACTTAAATGAACATAAAAAACTGCTATAAGTTTATAAACTTGAGAGAATATGTGTAAAATATAAATAGTAGTTTAGAGTTCATCATGTAAGTGAAAGACACTATGTGAAAAATTTTCTCCATTGTATTCAAAGGGTTAGTTTAAACATGGTATCATAACTTAGATCTTGAATTCTTTCATGGCATTGAGGAACTTTGTGTAAATATTATATATCCTATTTTAAAATAAGTATCTTATCTAAAAAAAGCTTCATTATGTTGTTTGTCATCATTTTTAAAAGGATAATAAGTGCATGAGGGCCCACTTAAAAAGATTCGATAAAGAGATGTTGAATAAGGTAAAGGTCTTTCTATAACCAGACACCACAAAGGCTTGATAAATAAGGTCTATAGCCTGATCTTATGGAAAAAGTTATAAAAATTATACTTTTTACTTGAAAACTATCTCTATAAAATTATTATCATATGTTATTCTTTAAGATGTTGTCTTTGTATGATAATCTCTATGATTTTTTTTCTTTTATATTTTTCATAAGATTTTCTTCATGAAATATTGTTTATACATTGCTCTCCATGTATTATTTTTCATGAGTTATTCTCTATTACATTATTTTTCATTTGTTATTCTCTACACGTGCTTTTTATGAGATTTTCTCTATATAACTCTTTATCTTAAATGAGAAACATCTTATCTCAGGTATAACTTAATTTTTATAATGAATCGCCAATTACAGACTTTACAAGAAATCTTTATAATGGTTTACATGAGAAGTATCCATAATAATCTTCACGAGTAATCTCCATAAAAATCTCCATGATGAATTGTAATGTGTAATCTTAATGAAATAAACATTATATGATGATTTCCATGGTTAATCACCAAGTACAATATTTAAAAAACAATATTTATATAATGATCTTCATAAAATATCTTTCATGATATTTTCTCCATAGATTTCTCCACCTCAGGCAAGAGTTTTTTTCTCTGCTCGGCATATTTTTTTCTCATTCTCCATTCGTGCTTAAGACAACATTGAACCCAAATATAAAAATATTTTCAAAATAAATCATGAAGGGATAATTTAGCTAGAGGGTAACACTTATTGCAAGTACAATATAACTTTTCCCAAGAAAAATACATTCTTCACCCCTAACAAAAAGAATCTCAGTGAAACTTCTCTTTCTAGGCATAATATGATGTCTACTTGGATCTCAATTTGGGTACAAGGATAACCTAACCCAAACTCAAAGCATTATTCACCTCGGGTATAAGGGTAACTTTGTTAGGTATAATAACATCCTTCATTTCAGGTACAAGAATGCTTTGACATGTGTTATTCTTTATCAGTTGTTCAAATCAACTATCTTGTTCGGATATAAAGGCATTCATCCTTTGGTTCAGGAACCTACCTTGCTCAAGTAATAAAGACTCATTCAAGCCACCTTGTCTAGAAATAAAGGCACTAACCTTGATTAGGTATAAAAGAAACATTTCTCCATAGGTGTGTGGTTATACCATACCCAATTATAAGGGCACCACATCACCTAGTATGAAAAGTTACCATAACAAAATTTTAAAATTAACCCAAATAACTCGCTAATTATTTTAGAAAACACCTTGGTTGATCAAATAAAATAACCAGTTAGTTTAAACATGATGACTTGTATCTCCAAAAACCTGATACACCCAGATCATGTATGGTAAGAAAATCATTATATCTCAAACTAAGTAAACTCACTTTAAGGTAGAGACATATGATTGGGTGTCTAAATTGATTAGATACCCAAACAAATGTCCTCTTTTTATAGAACTGACAACACATCCCTTTTATTGATAGATTAACCTTATGTTCCCCTAATGGATTGACTTTATATCCTCTAGACAAGTTATACATCCTTCTAAATTGACCTTTTATCCCTTTTTAAAAAACCACTTATGTGTTCCCTCCTTAATAAGACAACTTGCATGTTCCTTCCTTGATAAGAATGACCACATGTCTCCCCTTAATAGGTCCAGACTCATATACCTTCCTTGGTGAACTGAATTTTTATCCCCTTCTCAGTGGACCAACCACATGTCCTCTTAGACAAGGTTTATGCCCTCAAATCTAACTATTACATCCATAACACACCACCCTTGATCAAACTTGGTTTACTCCCTACTCACTACAAGGACAAAATATATATACATTGAATGAACAACCCTTAGTGGTTGTCACGTTGGACTCGTTTGAGCTCACTAGACAATTGATATAAGAGGGTCTTTTACTTTAAATGGAACATTACTAGCCATGTGAGGTTATTATCTCATATAATTACTTATAAATTATATATGTAAGACAATGCTTCACCATTTATATCGTTATCTATGTGATTATTTTTCATGGGTATAAAAACCCCTCATGAACATCAAGTAAAGGGAGGGAGGGGGCACAAATTCCTTTACCATATCTCTTTCACTTTATCATTTTTATTTACTCAACTTTGAAATCTTCCTTCTATACTGATGCTAATTTACAAATTTAAGAATTGAAAAGTCTTATAAACTCAATAAAAAGAAATAATATTATAATTGTTCATGTAATCTGAATCCAACATCTCAATCTCTCAATTCATCCATGAGCATGTTGATTGTTTTTTAGATTTTCTCCAAGCCTTGTTGCTGGATGAAAAAAGCAAACACGTTTAGAGATCCATCTTATCCTTCACCACTAGAATGGAAAAATATCATGTGGACTTGACCGTACTCTCACATGCAAATAGGTCGGGCAACATACCATCAAGGAGTGTAAGATTGTAGTTTGCATATCAATCAGTATTCATCTTTTAAGTCTTTGATATCAAATAAAACAAGACCAATTGACAACTTATGTCTTCAAAGATTTTGAGTTAAAACCCAAATTTTAAAACATTTTTTATGTGATTTTCTCACTTTTATGGAAGTCTTCTAATTAAGTTATTTTAATTATTATTTATTAAATATTTGATTTTAAATTGGCTAGCGTTAAATCCACATAAAACAAATCATTATTTCATCATTATTTCCGTATTAAAGCAATAATTGATAATAGTTACATGATTTGTTGATCTATACTATGCATGGTTAATTAAACAGGAGATTTAACCATGCATTGTGGCTTAAAACATAAGGAAATTCTCTGAAAAACTAGCAGGTTACAACAAGTTGGTTAATTAGTAATTAAGGGAGAGTAGACGATCGACAGAGAACCTCCCAAGTTCCATTTATAGATTAGGACATACATATTTTTTTTTATTTCATAAAGATTATGCATGTGCTCTGACATAAATAAACATAGTTATTATAACCTCGTAAAACAAAAATAAAAGAGAGTACATACTCTTAGCTCATATTCATAGAAAACCGCTAAAACTTAATTTAATTATCCTAGTTTGGATTTCATAAACCAATCAAACCCTAAATGGCAATTCTCATTTTCTAACCATCAATTTGGCTTAAGGCTCAAAGGTAAGAAACTTCATGGTTCAAAGCCTAAGCTGGACTACAATTACCAAATCAAATATTCTCTTCTCTCTATTCTGTATGGTGGCCATAATATTTAAATAATACTTGAGCCCAGAAACCATCTGCTTCTGTGCTTCCACCACCTCAAAAAATATCAATTTTCCAACTCCACCACCCTTCTAGTACAGGCTTCTGTGGCTGTTGAACTCCTTCATGGAGAACCTCCCCAGCTCCTGTACCTGCTTATTAGTCTTCACGTCATTCACCTCGGATCTCCCCCCCACCATTCCTCCTCCATAACCACTCACTCCTGACATAAGAAGTGTGAAAAAAACAAGAAAACACATCAAAAAAGGAACTGAAGACTTCATAAGTTTTGTCATAGCTGATACCGTGTGTATATATATATATAAACTCTTCCTCTTCTTTATATTTGTGTTTGATGAGAAGGTGAGTACCATATGAGCTATATATAGAGGAGGAGTAAATGGATGGATGGGTTGTGTGTGTGTCATATAGCAATGATTTTGCAATGGGGATGAGAGAGAAAGGGTGACATGCAAATTAAGATGGTGTGGTGATGTAATGCGTCATGCACCAACGACGTGCCATGTAATTTAAAAATGCATGAGCCAGAGGAATTAAAAGAAATGATAGAAGGGTAATGTGAGTTTTTTATGGGAGCTTCTGTTTTTCTTATAAATCTAGTAGTGTTTGGTATGTGGTATGATATTGTTTTTTGCTTAACTTATACTCAAATACTCAAAACATTAAAGTTTTTTTTTATTATTCAATAAATTTTCGTGGCTTCAAAATAATGGGTACTGTGTTTTTATAGATTGGTTTTGGATTGATGGGAGGGAGGAAGTACTCAAAACATTAATTTTTTTTTTATTATTCAATAAATTTTCATGGCTTCAAAATAATGGGTATTGTGTTTTTATGGATTGGTTTTGGATTGATGGGAGGGAGGAAGAAAGTGCACTATGTGTAATCTTATCATCTTAGGCTTTGTTGCGTTGTTGTGTTGTGGATTGTGTGAGTGTCATCAACTAACTATATATTTTGCTTATGTGTTTTGATGGTGACTTTTGCTGTTCTTTCCAATGAAAAGTATAGGATAACCAGCAGCAGAAAACTTTGTCAATCTATAATGATAATAACAATAATAATTTAAAATAAATTATAATTCTTTTAAATATGATAAGATTACATGAGTTGTTTTAAAATTCAAATATTTAATAAAAAATTACTCTATATTTAACAAAATATCACAAGTTTTCTTTTGTACCCCAAATATATTACACCATTGAAGAAGATGATGATTGTTATTGCTTTGGCCGAAGGGTTTGTTAAGAACATCAAATTGCTAAAGTTTCATTGAAAATACCTCTTTCTCCTTCAAATGGTTGAAATATTTTTTCATAAATAAAAACTATTTACAAGGAAGGGTTGATTAGAGAATATTATCCATCGAGCAATTTTCAACATTTATTCCAAACAAGAAATTTATAATGATTAAAAGAATTATAACCAAAGACTGACTTCTCCTTGAGACTCTTCTCGAGCTAACATGTTGAGTTCTCTCCCGATCACCCACAACACTGCCTCCTAAAAACCCTTCAAACCATACCAAAATGATCAGGAAGACATTTTTACCCTTTGATACACAAGAAATTGATTCACAGTACGTCCTCCTCACATTTTCTTTCTAAGCTGTCTTCTAGGGTTTCGCCATTGAAAAAGACATAGATCTATTGCAGGCACTGAATTGAATGAATGTTGTTGACTACAAATACCAAAAGTAATCTTCACCGTTTGCTCCCAAAGAGCTCAGAGTATCAAAAAGCCAAATTCTACCCAACCTCTACTGTCAAATGCCCTTGCATCAGCAAACAAAAATGGCGTGCATGATTTGCAGACACATGAGAAAAGTTAGCTAAAGCACCAAGATTTTTATTTCTCTAATGCAGTCTATAAATACCATCAAGTGCACACAATTTGTGGATTTACAGAAATAATTGGCACTGCTGTATGCTGTAAACTATCATAGATTCAAGTGGCCAATGACCAAGAACAGCAGCTGTACACATCTACACTATCTGTCCAACTTCTGGTATCCCAATTATTTAAGTTGTTAGTAATCAAAATAACCTTATCAGCTAGAGGAATTCCACAACTGCTTTTGCTGGGCATTTGATTTGATATATATTTGACCACTTTGATGTGCGGGTTCCACGACTTGGACTTTGCTGAATTCTAAGGTGAAGCTTTATGGGACAGCCCCGATTGTTGATAGGCAGACATGTGACCTTCGAAGCAGGTGGAGAGCTTCCCGCAGTCCTGCAGAAATTATTCGACTTCTTGTTAACATGCAGGAAATAAGAAATACAGCATCCTATTCTTTTATTGAACCATGGACCTCTGATGTTGGAAATTCTAATACTGTTTAAATAAACTGCATGGGCAATATGAAGAGAACTTGAAACTCCATCAAGCAGGCGTGCAGAGTGGTACAAACCCTCCTCCCTCTCCTGACATCCTTCCCCTCACTCTCCAGCTCAGATCCTAATCAACTCTCTTTCTCATTGTCAATTTTATTTCATGCTAGAGCTAGCCCTACCTTTACCATTTGATTCTCATAAAGATCATCTCCGTTACTGGGACTTGAACATGATGCATATGTTAAGTGGATGTGAAAAGGTGAGTGGGAATGGGTGCAAGTGAGCTACAGATCACAGTATATGTAGGTGGCAGGTAGATAGGTGTGGCTCAGAAAGAGTCCTGATAATGGTGAACCACCATCTAGAAATCCAAACTTTTTTGCCAGCTCCTGTGACAGAAATGAATCAGAACCCTTACATCCAACTTTGCTCCACTAATTCTAACATATGACCTAATGATTAACAGAAATGAAAACCCTTAATACATGATCTTCTAGTAAAGAGAGCTGGTGGTCAATAACAAAGTGGATCAACATCAACCCACATACTCCACACAAGGAGAATCATATTTCAGGACTCTGGGGGGGGGGGGGGGGGGGGGGGAGGACCTCAAAAGGTTCTTATCTCCCATTTCAATCAATGAAAAATCTCAATTATGACACATGTGCATCTGCCTTGGCATGTTTTAAGGAATTTCCAGGCAGATCTTTGAAATTATTAATTTCATTGCATATGCCAAAGCCATGTAGAGAAGTAACTAGCTATATCTGTTTGCAACAGGCCTTGTTGTATAAAAATAATTCATATAAGATTTAATGCCAATATGAAACATACCTTCCAACACTAAGTGAAAATGATTTCACTGCTGTCAATCATGTTAGATCCAGGAAGATCAAGTAGTTGGCCGTGTCATTGTAGACAAACCACGTCCCACAGGTATCACTCCCTGAAAATCATCATCCGTTTCTTCCTCTTCTAAAGCTGCAAAGTATGAGTTAATCAGATGGGAGAACAATTTAAGAAAAGATCTTAAATAATTGAAGCAAAAGGTGTTAGGAGAAAAAGGAAAAGAAAAGGAGACAGATGCAAGCATTTAATAGAAAATATGCCCACCGAAAAGCCAAAAATGAAATGGAAAAATAAGACATGATGTTCTTCATGCAGAATGTCCAAGAAAAATGAGATGACAGCTAAAATATGAATTAATGTGCTAATACACTTTAGATATGAGGAAACATTTGACGGTGGACTACGGTTACTTACCATTAATCTCCTCTCCAGCTTGTGCCCCAGCAACCCCAATGCATGAATACAGAGAATCCTCATCTACTTTCAACTGTTCATATGCAACGTATATGTCCTCAATAGTTGCTGCTTCATATAGTGAAGTGAGATCTTTAATGCATGAGACGTCCTGAACCCCAAAACCGAATAGAACAGGTCATATGCAGTCGATACTCTCTAGTTAGAAGACTAGAACTGAAGGATGGAAAATTAAGCTTAAAAGATATTCTTTTTCACCTTTCTCGGAACAGAAGAGGCTTGCAAATGAGCAAGCAATCCAAGCCAATAGGCATTGGACTTAATCTCAGTTTCATGTCTCATTAGCAGTGTACGTTTTGCCTGTAATTGCAAAGTGTTAAAAAGAAATGTATACATCCATGAAAACATAAGATACAAGCATATATAAAAGATAACCCCACCGCATTATACAATTAGATATTCCCTAATAAGACAAAAGAAGGAAAAATAAAACCCAGCTGACAAGTTAATTAAAGCAAAAGCTGTCAAGGGTAACAACAACGAACATCAGAAGAGTTTTTCATCATTTCCATTAAACATGTTTGCTTCAATGGATTGGAATCCTATGTCCCAAGTTAAATGCTGTCAATCACAGAAAACAAAAAGATTATTCAAGTAGTTGTATAATATCTAACCCTGTCTAACTCTCTCTGGGCAACCTTGTTGCTATGCAACCCTCTAAGAACACTTTTGCATGCATCAACCGCTTTATGTACCTGCATGTCAATAGAGCAAAAGCTAGTGAATAAGTCAGAACAGACAAATAGATTATTAGATGAAAATATAGGGAAATGAACCCCACCTTGCCTGGAGTTGATGTTACTGATACCACATACCATCCAAGCTTAAGCCTATCAAACAGGCTTAACTCAAACGATACATCATATGTCAACCCAAGAGAATCCCTGACTGTCGTAAAAAGCCTGCACAAAATAGAGATATTGCAGAAAGAAAAAAAAAATTCATAGCTATGGTAGCTACAAATAATACAGATTCAGGCTGCATAATTCAAAACTAAAAGATTACTGTCCCATCTTGCTTCAAGAAAGGCTCCTTCAGAAAATTATTAATCTGTGCTCAAGATTTGAAAGGAGTGTTGACAAAGCGTAAAATGCACAGAGCATCCATGGTACAATAGTAAAAACTTTAATAACTTTCCAAAATACATTTTTAGCATTAAATGAATACACGCTTCTCTACTTGTTTGAGTTTAGGGTAGCAAGGCCCCCTCATCCCTAGGGAGAAGCTGTTTTGCAGAGTACAATACAACTAGACTAAATGCCCTCGGGTACAATTCTAGATGAATGCTTTCACAAGGTGCAAGAAACAAAGAATATCACTGGTTAATGAACGCATGATAGTCAATTGCTAAAATATGCAATGATATCATATAGATGCACATGCTTCCTAAGCACTGTTGGTCAGAAAAATTACCGTGAATTTATGATCTCAGCCAGTAGCCCCATTGTTATGCCAAAAAAGAGAGGATGACTGCGAAGTTTTCCTTGCTTATCCTTCTGGACATCCTTCCTGTCTATTTGCTGTGGGTCAGAATTTGGCTGTGCATCTGCAAAGCATTGGCCAGCAATGAGATTGGGTGTTTGAGAGTATGGTAGAGATTGCAGTTCAAAGTGCTTTTCACTCGAAAATACATCAAAATATTTTTTTTATTTTAAAAATATTATTTTTAACATCAACACAATAAAACAATCTGAAAATATTTAAAAAAAAATAATTTTAAGTAAAAGAAAAATCAAATTTTTGGGAAACGAAACTGCGTTCCCAAGCACTGCCTCTTCAGTTTATTGGGGGCAAAATAGAGTTGCTTTCAACTGTCTACACAGGTAAACAGTTCAGAAGTGAGAGACAGACAATATTCTCAAAGGTAGGTAAACCTGAATAATACCATATTATATTAACTTGTCAACCACCATCTTCTGTAAGCAGACAAGATCAACAGTTTTCAATCCAAAAGAAATGCAACATGAAAATTCAGTAGACACATTGGAAACCAAACTGATTGGTTACCCGTACAATCCATGCCTTTTGGAAAGTAAGCAACATTTCTTGCAAGTCCTTGAATATTGTATTAAAAATGCAGTGAATTAACTAAGACAGGTATCCTATTTACATGATTATATATGACCATTAATTTTACATACAGGTTTTAGAAGAGATATTAAAACAATTCCATCTTAAAAACAGCTACCCTGGTGAGGCTATTCAGCTATCCTTGTTCAGTGACAAAATTTCAGGATGGAAAATAAATAAGCAGGTGAATACAGGACAAGATTACAAGAAAAGTGATAAAGGGTTAAACATGAAGGACTTTTCCCAAATATATATTTTTTTTTAAATAAGAGAAGAATGTATTAATGGCAAAAAAACTACAAAAGCTTGATGGAGAATAAGTAATCCTTCAAAATAATAAAGCGAAATGAATATCATCAATGAGCAGCCCAATTCCGCTGAATATCAGCTAAAGAAACTCCCCTAAAAGCACCTGAAGCATGACAACACAAAGAATAAAGGAATACTTTCCTATCCCCATCCTTCCTGACAACAACTTATCCAAGCATTTGCAACACAGTTCTTCCCTTTTTTATTTCTTAATTCATTCCATTATGCCCTTGCAACTCTTGAGAAGTCTTACAAGAAGCAAATTTACTAATTCTTAAGGCGGCTTCCAAGGATCAAAATACAAGCAGCAAATTTATTAGTTCTACTTATAGAACAAAAACTCACCAGCTGTAACTGAAATGCCACTCATCGACTCAAATAGGTCTTTTCCATCAACAGTGAAACCCCAACGATTTGGTGCAGGACCAGCAATATATGCACATGCTCTCTCATCAGTATCCTTCAAAAAGACCTACTTAAGAGACATACTTTAGGAACTCTTGTCATATAAATATAAAATGACACAGGTTACTTCCATAAACTTAAAAAAGAAAAACCAAACTAGGATATCTGGCACAAGTTAGGGCTTCAGCCGAGCCGAGCCGAGCCAATTACTACATGCTTGCAGGACTAGCTCGGTCACATTGATTAAATGCTCAAACTTGCTCAAGCTCAAATTGAGCTCCAACAAGCCAGCTCAAGGACAGGCTCAGCACACATCAACTGGCACGTTTTATTGACCAGCCTCTGCAAGCTCAATTTTGGAACTCTGACATGGGCAACTCAACAAAACTTATTTAATTCACTTGCTGTTAATCTCCAACAAGTCAAAACATAGGACTGAATTGATAGGACTGAATTGAGGTTCTTATCTGTATAGATAGGCTCTTAAGCTGAGCAGGTCAAGTCCATGTTTGTTTGGTTCAGGCTTAATTCTAAAACTAGCCTTGTTTTACAAACAAGCTAAGTAAGCAGTGTTGCTGGCAAGCTCAGCTCATTTCAACCCTACTAACAATAATCTTCAGGAAGATTCCTGACATTTTAATTCTCAAATGTGAGAATTTTCAAGTCAAAAAAAATGTTTTGATCCTTACTTGTTGAAACTGCAAATCAGATGGCGATGGTCGAAACATGACAGGATTGAATTCTTGTTCACAATCAAAATCTCTTGTTGCTCTAACTGTGCCCAGGTAATCAATAATGCAAGACTCAACCTCCTCCTCCGAGAAATCCCCAACAATACTGACCTGAACAATTAAGGCATGCAATTTTTATATGATGAAATATTTGTATCCACATGTGATATGCAGGGTTAACAAGTAGATAATCACACACCTCCATGTTTCCACCAACAAACTGATTCATCACTGCATCCTCTACGGATTTCAGTGTTAGATTTTGTAATGATTGTGGGGTTGGCTCAATAAATCGCTCATCCCCATTCAACATTGCTGTCATGAGCTTGTGAGCAGTTGCACGTTCTAAGCTTTTGGGAATAGACCGGTAATATGACAAGTATAGTTGCCTGGCTCTGTCCAATGCATCATCCAGCCAAACGCTATGCTGGGATTCAGTAATTTCATGTATCGAAATATCAGTATCAGAAGTCAAGAATGTGGCACCCATTAAAAGCAACCAAAACAACCAAACAATGCCTAAAAATGAAACACCAAACATTTACAGATTAGCATATTTTGGTTGTTGATTGGGTTACCTCAAGCACCATATGAAGTAACTCAAATGCTGCTTGCATCCCATTGTCTCGCAGAGTAAAGCGGAACTCCATACAAATAAATTCCTCAGTTGACTCCAAAGAGCAATTTATCAGGTGATTCACACAAAAAAGTTCTACCTGGAGAAGCATATTGCACCGTTACAAGGATAAAATAAATAGCTGAGAAAACTTCCCAACATGCATAAAAAATATGATTGCATGTAAACTTGCAATTGACTTAACATAATGTTGTGGCATTTCTATAAATTGAAAACCCATCATGCATTACACATTCAAACCTAATAAATTAAGATTTTGACCACAATTCTATCTTTAGAATATTAATTTCTCAAACTCATAATGAACTTTCCTAGTCTGTTGTCCCCAATTTACAAACTCTAATTTTCTTAAATGCAAGCATATTATATCCACAATTCACGTTAAATATATGTTTTCCCTCCAAATTCTTCATCATTAAATATACAACTGCAACAAAACCTCATCTGCAAATGATTCCTCATCAAAGCTAATTTACTGATAAAAATGATCGCCAAAATTCAAAAAAATCTGTTCTCTAGAAAATAGAGTATATATGTAACCTGATAACATCTCTGAGCAACATTGTCACCTGAAGTTCAGTTGTTTCTAAATCCCAACCATTCATTTTTTTATTTTCTATGGTTTGGATAATCTTCTTGAAATGTCTATCTAAACAGCTACATAGTTTCCTGATGATTTTCCCAATCTCTCCACATAGCTGTTCATATTTCATACACACATCACCGTTTCAATTTTTTTCTCTTTTACAATGTAAAAGTCTAGAGGAATTTTGCAACAATAAAGGTATGTGTTCAACTCTTGTAAGTGCACGCTCTACATCAAAAACAATAAAGGGTAGGCTGTCTCCAAATTCTCCATTCCAAGTCCGTAATCTAATAGGACCATAACTGTTCAATTTCCTTTGGCAAAAAGATTGTCCAAGCTTTCCCCAAGTCTCAAACAACCAGCCTGTGCTACCATTTAAACTGAGTTTTGTACAGCAGATCTTTCGGATGAAAATTGAAAATTTTAATCATAGAAAATCAATGAAAAGCACCACTAGCAATAATGATATTTACATTCATAATTCATTTCAGAATTAATAGCCTAAACAGCACAATGGAGAACTTTGTAATATTTGATTTTAAAAAGAAACATAACATATAATACTACACTAACCTGTTCTCTTGAAAAGTTGCCAACACGACCACCCTCACTGAGAGTTCGAACACCCACAACAACTGCTCCTTTTGACTCGGAACTTTCAGCTGCTCGGCCCCCACCCACAATGAGCCGCATGACACCTCCTCGGGATTCACTTTTGGATATCTGTACAACAGCATGGGCTTAAACTACAAATGAATTTGTTGGTGATATATTTAAGCATATTCTCATTATATATCCATCAGGTTTTTTATCATCATACTTCCATCAAGTTGCAAAACATAAGGATGAAAAATGGAGCAGACAAGAAATATTGTTTTGCTTTGCAGTGAAGAGTAAACTCGAAATACAACATGTCTTCAAAATGAAATACCACAAACACTGTTACACTACAACAACAGATGGCTATTAGGGATTAACTGTATAATTGCTAGGAATTGGAAACACAATAGGAACCCAATTCCAATTGCATATTACAGAAACATCAAAACATATCAGCCTAACGGAGCAACCAACTGAATAAAAACATGCACAAGGATACCTTGTAATTTACAGCAATTCCATTTGAAAGACGACACTGAGTGATGCCCGTTTCTGGGTCGTGCAATTTCGTGTAATCTGCATCTGGAACTAAAGGGACAAAGGACGGCTTGAGTCGTAATCGTAGCTCCTCTAACTGTGTTGAAGTTAGCAGTTCCTTTGGCACTTCAAGCTGCACATAAAATCAAATAATAGAACTTGCCAATGAAGTTTATTTCAATAGTGGCTTTATGTATAAAAATCCAAAAACAAATAATAGTTGAAAGAATAAAGCATGCTAAGTTCCATGGGGACACCTCTGGCTCAGCCTCAATTGCTTCCTCCAATCCTGATTTTATGGCAGCTATAATCTCACTTGATGATATCTTGAACTCAGTTTCACCCAATCCATCAAAATACACTTTTGAAGGAACACATGCAACAATTGCTGCAGGAATTGGTGCCGTCGGTTTTCCAAAATCAGAGATAAATTCTAATAACTTGGCACCAATAGAATTGACCTATGAGAGAGAGAGGATAATTAGAAAAAGTAATGAAAAAAAATAAATTTCACAAACAAAAGAGTATATAAAAAAACAATTCTCATTATCAACTTCAAAAACTTCAGAAAGCACACTAGTCTATGCAAACAAGCATTACATTCAATAAGCATCTACTACCCAAAGGAAAATATCACATTCAGAACAAACATAACCACAAATATTTCTCCTAGAAAACCCCATCAACATGCAAATTCAAGTTGAAGAAGAGAAATCAAGGCATCTGATAAATGGTAATGGAAAATTTGTGAAGCATCAAACCATTAGAAAAATTATCGAGTAAATTGGATTTTGGCACAATACCAACTATGGCTCCATATCAATCACTTTACCAATAATAGCATGGTGGTTCTAAAGCAATTTCAAGCTACATGCTGAAAAGATGCAGGGATAAAAAATGACAGTAAGAGTCAACAAAAAATATAAGCTCTTATGACAATGAATGAAGTTATGGCTTCCTGGATTATGAGCACACTCATGTTACTTGTGTGGCACAACAGGCAATAATAGTTGGGTCACTATGGGTGAAAATTACTTCTTCAAGTGTGACTGTTCCAGCAACAGCAAACAAACTCTCATGTCCCTGTCTCTGATCCATCACAGTATGACCAAGAGCATCACTCTCCATAATAAATTCCAAATTATCAACAGATGACACGTTATCAATCATGGCTGCCAGATGTTCGCTATCTTTTAGAAGAGCATCCATGTAGCGATTTAATTCACCTTTTGTGACACCAAATTCTTTAAGCCTTCGAACCTGCATTAAACATAATCTATAAAATATTGTAACGAATAATAAGAAAAGGAAAGGGATCTGGATGTAATTGAAGAGAATCAGTAGCAGTATCAAATAAGACACGGTGCTTTCTGTCTCTAGAATCTTTTACATACACAAATAGATGCATTCCGTACTGAAGACTACTATTAATAGTTGCATCTGTTAATGTAATCTTATCAAACAAAAGAATGCCGGTTCTGCATTTAGCAAATAAGGGGAACAAAAAGAAGAATGGAAATAGAAAAAAAATATTAAATGAAATTGCATTAGCTATATAATGAAGCGTGAGGACAGTATGAACAGAAAGATACGAACCTCTTGAACAGCAACTTTAATTGCATTTTGCCAATTCTTGGGTTCTGCAGTTACTGTAAGAGTTGTGACAGTGCATCCTTCCCTTCCAGAATCACTATGATCCAATTCAACTGAAGTGAATGGTGGATTTGAACTCTGAAAATTTTGAAAAATTAAAAAAAAAACTTTTGGAGGGCTAATCAAACTAGGTGATGTGGACCTATATGAACAGAATTCAGCCTGGTATAGACAATTTGCCAACTTCCATCTTTTTTTTGGGGTTCAAATTTTAATTGATAAATTTGCAGAGACTTTCATGCTGCCCATTGAGGCGAAAGTATAGCTAAATTCATGATCAATAATCAGAACTTTAAGCATTGTCAACAATAAAACCATCACCATTCATAATCTGTGTTTGCAAGGAGCCAAACTCATTTTCAATTTTTAAACTCCCATTTAAAAGCCGTTAAAAGGCAGTGCCCAAACAAACAAGGAAATAACGCGACAAAATAAATTAAAACTGATATTTATGGAGAAATTAATTAAAGGCCAAACCAATCATAGATTAAATGGCAAAGAATAGGATAGGAAACAGAAGAAACAAGCACAACAAAAGGCTTAAAATATAATATAACAAGCACAAACCTTGTATCTTGTATTAATCCGGAAGTGCAGTGCAGATAGAAAAATTCTCTTCATCAAAACATTACGCAAGTCACCATATGTTTGGACCTTGCTCACCGGAATCTGCAGAAAAATCCACAGAATGATGTCAATCCCAAACCGAAAAAAAAACAAGGAATTAAACCCACTTTCCAAAGGCTAATATTTCTGTATGTAGAACATAAAATACTAGGCACGACTATCAGGAGAAACATTTCTTCATGCAGATAAAGAATTTAATGCATTTATCTGTAAGTGTTTAAGACAAACCAGATTTGGGGAAGCTCTTAGATTATATTAAGGAAACCAGAGAAAATATTCATGTTTTTATGTTTATGGGAACACAAAAATGTTCTTCAACACAGCATACCATGAAAAGCGGTTAAGGGTTACAGAAACAATAGCATGGGAAGACTAGGTAATTAGTAACCAATTATTTTTTTCCTTTGCCTAAGATGTGAAAACAATACTACCCTTTCAAACAGCATTACAGAGAACGTTATCCATATATCATGCATCAGTTTGAAATATGACACGTGTATGAATGAATAGAATCTTGAGTTTGTGTCCCCTGTGAGGAGTTGACAGGTAGTTCTCTATAACAGCCATAAATCCATGGCGTGCCTTGCTAGTGTCAGTGCTTCAGGGGGGTCTCGCCATTCAAAAGTAAGAAATCAACAATAAGTGGCAATTCCACAACACTAATACATATATACTTGGGTTATCAAAGGGGAGTTAGAAACCATCAAGAGACAAATTTCAAGAGTGATGCCATTTGCTACTGAAAAGAAAAACTCATGAAACAAACTCAGGCTGTAAGACCTTGAAAAAAAAATTCAAAGATTATATATCTTTTGGTGTTGAAGATTTTATACATGTTCACAGTGAACTTTGTTCTTTATAGGTCAGCAATTGTCTGTTGGGGTAAGTATTTTTACAAAACCCAGCTTGGAATCAAAATCATGAAACAAATTGCAAAAAGAGTTCCCATGAGAATCAATTTGAATTGACTTTCATGTGATTAGTTACTCATGAGTTGACTTAAAGTGGCCTATTACAAAATTCAGAACATACACTTTTTTTTTTCTTTTTTTTTGTTTCTAATCTATTAAAAGTAACATGGAAAGTCTTTATTTCAACTCAGACTGCCATTTTGTAGAATTCAATTCATTCCTTCAAAAACATTCCAAATGAAATGTTAAAACTTAAAAAGGGGACCTAAGATTCAACTTAACAAGCCTAATATTAAAACTTCAAATCAAAACATACAGTCGAATGAGTTTCTTAAATGATGAAAAATTGATCCAGTCATAGCACTGTCTCGAGTAAAGCATCAAATCAATGCAAATGAAGTCCTTCCTTGTTAAAAGTCTGGCCATTCTTCTAACATCAAAGGTAATATATATTAAACAACAAAAAAGAAACACAACTCAATAGATTCACTATCTGCCAAGATTCCCTTTCCCAGTCACTAGAATCTCGAGTATTAATTTGGACTAGATTCTCTACAGCCAACAACTCTTCAATTTTACTGTTTGGCATCACAATTTGTGCATGATGGCAGAAACAGTATTATGCAGATAAAATGATGCTTTTTACTGAAGTTAGAATGTGGTGAGATGTAAGCAAAAGTAATCATCACCCCTATAAATAGGAGGATAAAATAAAATGAGAACATCAGCACAAAAACCAGCACACTGCATAATGATGGCGCTACTCTTATTGTTCATACCTTGCAGAACATATTAATTGAGAAATTCTGAAGAAACTCGTGCTGAAATATCTGTGGTGGCTTCAAATTTGCATTGCTTCCAGGGAGAGACCAATAATGCTCCACAGGAGGACGAACCACATGCCTTTCCTTTTTAATGATTTTAGATTGGTCAAGAGATCTAGATGATTTTTCACGGGATGAACTTCCAGGGAGCCCAACTGAGAGTTTAGGAACAAGAAAACTAGCCATTGCACCAAATGCACTTGGAGAAGGAGCAGAAACTGTCTCAGTTTCCAGACCAGTTTGTCCAAAGACATTCTGCATAGCAAGAAGTAATTATAGTCCTTTTTTCAAGAAAGATACCTAAGTTACTAAGCCAGACACTATTTAACTACTAAAAATTACGATCAACAAAGTTTTGGGCGTACTTCAATCTGGTGAACTGTCTTTGAAATGTTATCAATGTCGCCAACAATGTATAGAGTTGCATTTGCCGGGAAGTACCAACGCTCATGAAATTTCCTAATTTTATCTGCATCCCACTTCTTAATCTGCTCTTCCAGTCCAATTGGGAACCTTTTGCTAAGCTTGTTTTCTGAATGTAGATGTTGTAACAGCTACATTTAAAATAAAATCATCAAACATCAATAATAAGCAGAAATATTCAAACATTAACTAGTTCAACATATAGGCACCATTGAGTCTGTACCTGGCAGTCAACACGATATTCTATAGTATTCATCATTTGTAGTTCTGAAAGTATAGCGCGCCTTTCCTTTTCAACCCGAGAAGCAAGGAAACTTGGGTGGAAAGCTATCTGTTCAATGAAACAAACACGTTAAATAAAAACACAAATCATCACATCTTTATTCCACAAGCCATCATGATAGCAAACATTTGTCATCTTGACAAATATATTTTTACCAAACTAAGGGAAGCATCTCAAATACACGAGCAATTTCTTTATCTGTACCTCATTCAAGGCATCCAGCACAGAGGGGAGTAGATCTCCAGCAGCATCCTGGTAAGCACCATTTGCATCAATAAATATCAAATGTTGGAATTTAGTAAAAAAGTACTAGTTTAAGAAGCAAGCAAAAGAAACCAAGACATAAAGATAAGGTAGTTTATGCTACAAGAATACAATTACAATAGGCACATAGGAAGATATTGTATCACAAGACATGCTAATATATCTCCTTAATCCTCTCAACATGTTGTGTGGATACTAATTTTTATAGCATCACATGTATGCATATTGGGTCTACATAACTCTTTGCAACTCCACTAGAATTCAAGCATACCACAAAATTAATGAAACTTATCCAAAGTACATTTTTTGTTTGCTTTTGTAACTTCATCAAATGCTTAATGCGCGCTATGCCATGCAAAGGATAAATTGAACAATAAGATTTAGAGTTGTTTTCAATGTGCAAAAATAACTTTCGTTTGATACATTGGGTGCATGTTCTGAAGTCCTTTTTCATTCCAGCAGATGCAAAATATATTAACAGAGCAACTCGGTAAGAATCAGATGAAGCAAATCTGCAAATGCACGCACAAGTTTGTGCTTGCTGTTAAAATTTCTTGTATGTATACATGACTGTTGTGCAGTGTCTCATGCACGCATATATTCCTTGTTTTGTAGTTGTAATCCTTGCTTTGTAGTGTATATAAGATATCAACTCTGGTATAAACCATCTTTGCATTTGTAGTCAGTGCCTTATATCATTTTAACTTTTCTTTTTCTTTTTGCGCTATATAAGCAGATTGAATCTCTAGATGGATTTTATTTTTTCATATTAATCCATCATGGCATAGAATTATTTATCTTCAAACTCTAGTTGTTTACTTTCTTGAACCTATCAAAAGTTAGCATAGTGCTGCAAGGAAAAAAAACAGATAAAAAAATATATATCATGTGAAAAACACAAGACAGAGTGAAGGGAAACAACTGGAACTTCAAAAGTGTCAAGAACCCAAATCAAAACCATTAATTAAATCAAGTGTTAGTGTAAGCAAAATTTGAGAAATGTGACAAACCTTTGTACTAGTTGGTGAATGAATGTGGAAAACTGTATGGTGGAAATCAGTGTAAGCATTAGATCGAGCACCTGTTCCAAGAAGTTTCTCGCGTTTCTTACTTCCAAGGAATGCAACATGTTCAATCATATGTGCGATTCCTTGCTCATCATCTTCCTCATCTATTGATCCTGCATGAACTTCCATGTGTGCCTCAAACCTAACAAATTGAAAATTAGTTTTGTATATGAGAGAACAAACAGTGAGTATTGACCACACCAAGTATCACCTTCTAAATTAAAAGCCTCAATTATGGATAGTATCCTCTCTTTCTATATATAACTCACTAGATGGAAACCAAAAAGAAAAAAAACTTGGGGTATGAACAACAAGAAAAGATTTCAAGCCTCTCTAGATTTAGAATGCGAGGGGAAAAAAGTCCCTACTACACATCTTTTGTGCAACAAGAATCTAATATTCAGTAATAAGTTCCAATATCATTTGGTAAGCTAAAGTGAAATTCACTGAACTAATATAGTATCATAACGCTGTAACTACTATATACTTCAACATAGTCATGAATTCAATATGCTTTACCTTACGCTCCTTGTAACGTTAGCTTTGCCCTTGTGAGATAATGAAGTTAATGTATAGCTATAGTATAAGTTTTTGTTGGACATGGTAACATATTTCACATTTTTAATCCATTAGATTTCCACAAGTAAAACACCAAACGCCAATCACATCTAATTTGAAGAAAAGGTTCGGACAATAAGTTAGATGTCAGCATCATGTGCCACAGGAGAATGAACATATGGAGAACTTTAGACAAGCATCTATGGTCAAGCATACATGGAGCAAACCAATTCCTCAAAAAGCACAAAGCCTTGGAATTACCTATTGATATGGAAAATAATCTTTAATATGACACTGATAGAAGATTATTTCCTAAATTAATGTTATGGAAGAGTTATTTTTATAAAAAAGATGCTTATTGTTCAATGCTTATGAGGAAGAGCACTAAGTTATTTTATTTATTATGAATTTTTATTTATGGTTTATCTTTTCCTTGATGTGTTGAGGAGTTCGCCTCTGAATCATGCCCCAAATGTCACCATCAGATCCTCTCACACATCATTTCATAAGGACATACGGTAAATAAAATGTAATGGAATGTCTAATGATACTTTATGCTGCTATAAGAAGTGAATATAAGTTTTTTGAATGAACTATAGATCAAGCATCTACTATCATGCAGTCACCATCTTTTAAAACAACCATAAGTATTTAGAAATCTTAAAGTGGCATGCCTTGCAAACACAATGAAAAGCATAAACCAGACAGGAGTGCATGAACTATACCTGTTTGGTGGAACTTTATTTGGTAGAATAAGATAACGGAGTCCATTTTTCAGTTGCCCTCTGTGCAACTTTGGGTGACATGGAAGTTCAGAGTGCAAAAACTCAAATAGTCTTGCCCTTTCTAATTCCGAATCTAATAAATCAGAATCTTGTCTCTCAAGAATACCATCTGGGCAGCCTATACTTGCTGCATGTGGCTCATTAGGACCCATCGATGTACATGGGACATGAACATGCTTCACCTGGAAATTATGCAGACAACAATCAGCCATCCAGAAGAACATGCATACATCATTAGCGTAAAAAGACTACAACAAATCATTAAGATAACAGTGAATGCACTCTAGTAACAGCAAGAGCACCAAGCAAAACCTATGCTCCAATTGAGCAGGTGAAAGCTTATGATTGTTGGCTAAGAGCTAATCTAAAGAACAATTACAGTAAGCTTAAACATGGCATGAACTTCCCCAAATAGATTTGTACCAATCCAAGCCAGCTCGAATTGCTTGCTTTTCTCCTCTTCTCTTTCTTTTTCTTTCTTTCTTTTTTTTTTTTGATGGATTAACCTTTAAATTCTTATCAATTAACTTATACATATGCCACTGAATTTTAATAGATATAGTATAAAAGAATAAAGCCACTGAACCAAGTGCCTGATGCAAAGTCTTATTTTCATTTTCTTTCCTAGGAACTAATGCAAGATGAACCTGATAGGTATTGTAATTTTTATTTTTTATTGTTTAGGAGTTCACGTCCTTATGGAGTAAGAGTATTAGGAACTCTTTATAAAGGCATTAGCTATGTAATATTTCAATATGAAGAAGAAGAATTTATGGATTAAATTTCCAGCAATTATGCTTCCATGATTGTGCTATGCAATCACTTTTCGGTGTGATTTCTAAGAATCCTGGTTGTGATGCTTAGGTTTTTTCCTCTTTCTAGGTGTGATTGCCAGAGAATCTAAGAGAATGAAGCTAGTAGCACTTTATATTCATTCCCAATTCGATACACAAACTGTACTTTCATTTCTCTTTAATCCAAGCCCTAAAATCCTCAATCGTCCAAGCCTAACCCACCATAGAACACTAGGAGGATAGAAATATCAAATGTGTCATAGAAAACACAATTTCCAGAAAAAAAAACTATTTTTTATTTGGATTGATAAACATATTTTCTACAACTTTCTTTTCCAAAAAAAATCTAAAAAACTGATAAGTTCTCAACAAGCAAAAATTCTCAAAGACCTCTTTTTTTAGAGGCAGCTGATGTGGGACACAGCAGCATTTTGTTTTCTTTTTGTGCCACTCTGGGGGGATCTTAAATGTTTTCTATAAATTATACTCAATGAAACTAATGAGCTCTATTTTTCCAAGCAATAAGACGCTTTATTTTCCTAGTTTTGGACCTTTTAATACAGCCTTCTTCATTCAACTAGAAGAGAAAAACAAAACATTTTGATGCCTCAAAATAGGGCAGATGGTCATCAACAATCGGTGTGGGAGCAATTTACTTACAGAAGCAGTATCAAGTGAATGGCCAGACAAATTAAAAGCAGACTTATCAACAAAGGCTCTCGGTATAGTTGGTATAGATCCTTTGATGCTATAGCGGCTTCTAAGACGGTTAAGGGAGCAAGACATGCACTTAAATTGTTCTGGAAAAGATGCCCCGACCACTCTCTCGCCGGGAAACGAACTACATTGTTTCCAAGCATTATTCTTCTTTCTAAGAGAGCCTGATCCACCCGTAGCAATCTCGTTTGACCACCTTAAAAAATACATAAACAAAAGAAAAGGATTGTTCTTAAGATAACAAAGCAAACATGTTCATAAGCATAAACTCATCATCATCAAATACCTCGAAATCGTAACAAAGTGTAAAATCTCAACAGCACATAACAAGAAATGGATCGAAACGGTTGATTACCTTTTCGAGGAAACGGAATTCCAAGATTGATGGTGGTTGGAGTGGAATCGAATCAAAGGGAAACGGCGAGTCTGAATTAGGTTTATCCGGTTCTTCCTTGAGAGAGTATCATCTTTAGGAGGAGTAAGGGGTGCACGGGTTTGAGGCACGTTCATCATCACTACAGAACTTGAGGTAGCTGTAGCTGCCATTACTAAACCTGTATATAAAACAAAATAATGACAAAGTTACAGAATTCGCGGCAAAACAACAGTGAACAAAATTCAGAGTCCATAGAAGTTAGAAACAGAGAGATATACCTATCGTATGGTATGCCGCCCACTGAAGAGGATTGATTGATTGACAGGTCTTTCACTCTCCAACTCCTTTTTATCCCTTTTGGATTCTCCGATTGAGATTTTTTTTTTTTTTTGCCCCTAGGCTTGGGCTGGGGTGGTTCTGTGTCTCTTTAAGGAATGCTCTGGCTCGCTCTATTTCTTTTTCTTTTTTTTTTGTTTTTTTCTAGGGTATTGCTACTTATTAGAGTATTTTATTATTATTATTTTTTGTGGTGAAGGGCTGATTTCCTTTTTCATGCAAAGATTTTATAGCTAGGAGTTTGGAGTTTAGTTCCCTTCGACGACTGGGCCGCATCTGCTGTCTTTTCTGGGAAGTTTTTTGTAGATTTTTTTACTCTCGGGTGAGTAAATTATAGCTCAGTCACTATTCTCTTAATAAATGAACAGATTAGTCCCTATAAATTCAGAAATTATATCTTGGTCTCAACCTTTTTGAATATTGATGTTTATTTTGCGTGTACTTGATTTGTGGGTGTATGTTTTTTTAATGTTCGAGGTATTTAGACTATATTAATTATTATCAGGAAAGTTTGTCTCCTGAAAATCACATGATTTTTAATTAGGTCCCCGAACAAAAACAATCTTGAAATGAGTACTTCATTTGTCAAATATTACCCCATTACCTTGACCATTGAAGTTTTTATCATAGAAATGTTGTTATTTTAAGATAAATAGGTACTCGTACTTTATAATTTTAAAGTCATAAATTTTAAGGAAGGGTTTACTAGCATGAAAGTTTTTATTTAAGAATTTGGCTGAGAGATCGAGGATAAGGGAGTTTTTGGAAATATGATTTAAATTGTATTTTAAAAAAAATAAAAAAAAAATTGTAAAATAAAATTCTTTTGTGTTTTTTGATTTTTTTAATGCGCTAATATTAAAAATAATTTTTTAAAATAAAAAAATTTATTTTGATACATTTCTAAGCAAAAAGCATTTTAAACCATCACTCTTATCACAATATCAAACAGACTCTAGATATATCTTCTTCTTTTTCCTTGGTAATAATACATATTCTAGATCTTAACTTATGTTTTATCTCGGAATATAATAGTAGTTACTTTTTAAAATATTTTTTATTTAGAAATATATTCAAATAATATTTTTTTATTTTTTAAAAAATATTTTTTATATAAATACATCAAAAAAATATGAAAACATTAAGAAAATTTTATTTTTAAAAAAAATTAATTATTTTTAAAACACAAAAATAAACAAACTCTGCCATTCAAAAAATTATTTACTACTGTTCCTTTAACAGATCTCACAGCTCCCTTTCATTTCCATTTTTCTCTTGTATTTATGATGAAAGTGACGCCTTATTCAAGAGATGTGAGGATCAACATTTTTCCTCCTCGTTATCCTTTTCATTTTTGTTATTCTATAATCTCGCTACGTTATTCATCGTTGTAGTTATCTTTTCAAACATTTTACTTTTTAAAATATTTTTTATTTAGAAATATATTCAAACTTAAAAGCTCATTGTTTCACTGTAACTCATGAGAAGAAACACAACTCTAACGGTGTTCTTTGTTGGGTTTCTAGAGTTTTTTACACTTTGGCCCCTCAATCTTTTTCTTCTTATTCGGTCATTTAACATCGTTTTGATTTGTGATTGGTT
>NW_011500051.1:258844-260108 GCF_000495115.2 Populus euphratica
GATGCATTGTACATATTTTTTTAAGTATAAATCAAAAGGTTTATGAATATATGTAATCAAATAAAACCTAGAATTACATTTGTAGATAAATGAAAAAAATCATTAATGATAAATAAAGATGAAAATATAAAAATTAAGAGACATATATAAATCAAAATATTTGACCTTGTAACACTGTTTTTGATTTAGTAGTGTTTAATGACTTTGTTTATCAAGATTAATTTTTTATTTATTCAAATAATAATAGAAATAGACATATATGAAATTATTTGAACAAAATAAAATGGGAAACAATATTATGTAAGGTTACACATATTAGAAATATTACCCAAAAAATATTTTATATTTATACAAAACATAAAAAATAAAAAATTATAAATGACTTAGAATAATCTCTTCAAAAACTAAATATATAGATGACTTAGAATAATCTCTTCAAAAATTAAATATATAAAAAAATAATTATTATTTAAAATAGGCTAAATAAATAAAATATTTCAAACACTAAATATATAAAAAATAATTTTTATTTAAAATAGGCTAAATAAATAAAATAACAAAGAGAAGATGTATTAATTTAAATCTAAATTAAAAGAAGAAGAGATAGAAGGTTGACAAGATTACTCGAAAAGGATGCTTCAATAATGGCTACACCTTCTAGAGTTATAGATAAGGATAACAAGGTAGACGATGTGGATGATGGCACTGGCATGACTCAGGTGTCGAAGAATAGAGGAACATTGTAGGGTTTTAGTGTATGATTTTTTTGTTTAGGAGAAGACACAGTACTCATAGATTTTGGTTCATCAAATAACACGTGTCTAGAAATGTAAATCTTATATGTTTTGAGGTCAAGATATTTATAGGCACTTTGTGTTTGAGAATACCTGAGAAACATAAAAGGTGTGAATTTGGGTTGTATTTAATGAGTGCTATAAGGTTGGGTAAGTGGATAACAAAAGTACCTAACTTAAATTTTCTTAATTTAAAGTAACTTGGTTTTTTACCAAGGAAAGCTTTAAAAGAAGAATGTTTTGGAGAAAAGAAGTAGGTTGCCTATTGATTAGATAGTAGGATGTTTCAAAAGAAGAATGTTTTGGAGAAGAGAAGTAGGTTGCTGACATGACTAAAAGATTGATGTCTTCTCCCAAGTGCAGGAGTGTCGAAGTAATAAATAACCCGGCAAGACCGGGGTCGAACCACAGGGAGGTTAATTGTAAAAATTATAAACAACAATTATAAAACAACAATAACAACAACAGTA
>NW_011500051.1:261169-305636 GCF_000495115.2 Populus euphratica
TGTGATAGGCCTATATTTAAAATGAACATTTACCATAAATTAAAGGTATCTTATATTATTAGATATATTATTATAAAACATGCTTTAGTTAAGGAGTTATTGATACTTCAAGTGCAAAATGATGATATAAAACCATGACAAAAATGCACTTTAAAGTACTAATCAGTTGCCTATTGAATAGATAGTAGGATGTTTAGAAGGCACGTGGACAATGTGAAAAAGTTGCGATGCATCATAGAAAAAAACGAGACCTGTTTCTACAACATGACAATGGCAATACTTGAAAACACTATTTTGTTATAGGATGTGTGGAGGTAGTGGTATAGTGGCCAATACCGTAAAAGAGATTTTAAAGTAATGAATTAACCACCATTATTAGAATATAAACTTTTGTTTGGTTTGGAAGTTTGTTTATACAAATTTTTTAAAGTAAGGAAAAATGATAGACACCCTAGATTTTGTAGCCATTAGATAAAACCACATGTATTTTTATGAAGTGGTCAGCCAAAATAAGGTAATAATGAGATTTATCGATTCTAATATAATATGTGGGTTAGGGAACAACAGTGTGAGTAAGTTCAATCAATGCATGACTTTGAAGACTACTAGCAAGAAAAGGTTATTGATGTGCTTTATTAACGGAGCATGAACTACATAATTGAGAGAGAATTCTTGTTTTGGTAACAATAAGAGAAAAAATCTTAATAAAGTATTAAATTATTCGAAGAGATGGATACTTAAAATGATTGTGCTAGCCATCAATTAAGATCTATATATGCACATTAGCAAATATTCTGGAGGGGAGGGGACATCATTAATTCTGAAAAAAATGTAAATAGCATTTTTATATGTTCCTCGAAGTATAATTACCCCTGTGATCTTGTCTTTCACAAAGAAATAAAATGGATGAAATTCGACGACAATATTATTTTGTTTAGTAAAATGACAAATTAAAATTAGATTTTTGAAAAAGGTTTGGAACACAAAGAGTATCACGTAAGATATAGGTGTGTTTGGGTGCGTGTAATTCTAAAGAGCCAATATCTGAGACAGACAAACCTAAACCATCACAAAAAATTACTTCACTAGTATAATCATATTCAAAGTGAATGGAAAATTTTGTAAGATCATCTATTATATTGTGAGAGGTTGCTAAGTTCATGAGCTATGTTGTAATTTTTTTATTACAAAAGGTCAAGTAGTTATCTATGAAATTATTGGATTATAGCTGAGGACAGTACTTCGCGATATGACCTATTTGCTCACAAAGTTGGCAACGCGACGTGTAATTTTTGTTATTGTTATTGGGTCTCGAAAACCCATTATTGAAGCAATGTCCATCATGCTAATGACTACTGAATTGGTTGTCACAATTTTGACTTTGATTACGTGGAGATCAATTCTGTTTATAATATTTCTTTAAGAAGCCATCTCTAGACAAGGTTTTCCTTTTATTAATGTAGTTTGCCGACATTATCATATGTTGAGTAGTGACATGACTAAAAGGTTGATGTCTTCGTTAATGTAGTTTGCCGACATTACCATATGTTGAGTAGCATCCTTCAAACACTACAAATAGGATTTGTGACCTACCAAGAGGTCATGCAGTTCATCAAACACTTATGATTTCTCCCGTGCTTTGATCGGTGCAACTATTTTATGAAAAATCAGGCCTTAACCCTATCAAGACATAAAAGGGTTAAATCATCATAAAAATTGGATGATCAATGATGACGATTTCATCTGTCAAAGCCTTTATAGTATGCAAGTAGTCAGGGATTGATTGATTTCCATGTTAAATCAAAGTGAGTTCCTCCTCGAATTGCATAACTCGTGTTCTTGAATAGCTAACTTGTAATGTTTTTAATTTATTCCAAGCTTTATGTGATGTTTTTGTTGTGGTTGTAAGATATGTAATTATAAGAGATGTAGAGGCAAGGATGGCATCAGAGATAGGTTTATCCTGTTGAACTTAGTATGTTATATTTAGTTTGGTAGTTGTAATGCAAGATAGATAAGGGCAAGAAGATATGTCATTAACATAGTTAAACAAATCATAGCTAGTAAAAAGAGCTTCAAATTAAGCGTGCCATTAAAAAAAAGTGAAGGGTGTTAGCTTTTCATTGATTTGGGCAATGATATTGAAGACAATATGTTTATTTATTAGTGTTAGAAATGAGATTGGTATTAAATACAGATCACTCAAGGAATATGAAATAGTTGAGATTGTATGTACTTTCGAGAATGGATGCTCTAAATAAAAGAAATAACATTGCTATCCTTTAATGTATATTTTTACACACTTTATTGATGTAATAAAAACTGATTTGTATACATAATTAGGGAAAGCTATTTACTAATCCCAGCCTTGATTCATGCAATCTATCGGGGAAAACTATTTACTACACTGAATTTAAACATCAGTCACGAATCTTTTTAAACAATACAGTAGTTACAAAATTATAAAAAATTGATTTAGAATGATTTTGCTTGATTATAGGCCAGATGTTCTCTATTTAATCCCAGCCTTGATTCATGCAATCTATCTTAATAAAACATTAACATAATTTAAGCAATTTATGAGTGAATGATAAATTGATCTAACAAAACTCTTGATTTGCATGTTTTGGCCTAAAACCCTATAAAAAACATTATCTCATATTAGAAACAAAACTTTTCTATTGTTTATAAAGTAAGTAGTTGAAAAGTTAAAATTAGACCTAAAAGACACTCAAACTTTTAGAGAGGAAAGGATATGAGAAAAATAGGATTTGAGATTAAACACATATACACACGAGTAATTACCCAACTCGTGCTCAGACTTCAAGGACCTATGTTTGGATTTGAATTTATTGTAAAATAATATTATGGGTCATAATTTTTTTTTTTATCAACTGAAACTTGGTCTTGGACCGACCTATTATTTGTTTAGTGCAGCTCATGAATGTTAACAATCTCTTCTTTGGAAATATGAATAGTTTTTTTTTAAACTAAAAAACATAGATTTAGGCCCATTATGTTCAAATTTAATTCTTGATTTATAATGGTTAATCAAAGATTCATAATATGAGAATTAATTTTGATTATTATTAGAATTAATACTTCAACCTTTTATCTTCTAGAATCCCTTATGAAAAAGGGGTGCATGAAGAGTTTAAAGAAATATTTTTTTAGATATTTAAAAATTCCTTGTTACATTATTTTTAGTGTTTTTCTTCTCATTTTATGCTTTCATTTTCCTCTCAAAGTTTAGAGCTTGAGTTCATTTTGTTGATGGATAATAAAGTTATTTTACTTTGGTTCAAAGATCTTAGTTTGAATGTTATTGAATTCTTGAAAAACATATTACAAACATTTTAATTACATAAATGAAGAATAATAAAGTTTTAAGGACAAATGATTTACGTTGACAACAATAAAATATTCATTACTTTAAAGTTTTTTTAACAATTATATACCATTTTTCATTTTAAATTTAAGCATAATTAATTTTATTATTAGTATGCATGCTAGAATTATTATTTTACACTAATTGCAAGTTTGAATATATAGTAATATGGATGCTAGAATTTATATATATATATATATATATATATATATTTGTGTTAAAAACAAGTTTTAATTTTGCATGATTATAAATATAAAATTATATGCAATATAGATTTTTCTTAAATAATATTTTGTTATAAATATTTTATATTTTTTTGTTATATGATAAACTAAACATTGTTTCTCACTAATATAATATATTTACAACCTTGAATGAAACTTGAATCCCTTTTTATTAAAAAATATTAATTGTCTAATAGAAATATAATAACGTTGAGATATTCTAATTATAATATATATTAAACCAAATTCTATTTTTTAATGGAACTATTTATTTATGAGAAACTGGATATAATATATTACACCATGGAAAAGTTAGATTATAATAGTTTATAAATTTCTATTTTATACTTATATTTAAATCAATAAAAATTAGATATATATACCACAAATGTATAATATATGAATATATGAATCTTGATTTTATTTTTTATGAAAAGGGTATTTTTAAGGTAGCTTATATGTTAATGAAAATTAAATTTTTATTAGAATGATTTTAAAGAACAGCATTTATATTGACCCAATATATTTTTTTAAAAATAATAAATTCTCTTAGATATTATTCTCGATAACAGAGACATTGAGTCCCGTCTATGAAATGTAAAGTCTCGACATGGATCCATAAAAACGAATCAAGTTTCTGGGCCACCATCTGCACCGTACAAATAGTTGATAATAGGCTAGTCGTATGTGCCTAGGATCCCCACCCCTTCAACGCTCTGGATCCAATAAAATTCAAAAATCATCCCCTCCCTCTCTTAAGAAACCAGAAAAAAGAAATTCGAACTCCTCTAACGGCTACATTTATCCCTCTCCCTTCTTGTCTCTCTTCCTCCTCTCTCGCTACTCTGCCCAAACCGGAACACACTACCTCTCTCTCTCTCTAGAAATTTAGTGATGAAGCACTTTATGCTACCTAAGAACCCGGTCTTGAGAGAAGCAGGAACAACACACAATGGCCTCTCTCTCTCTCTCTCTAGAAATTTAGTGATGAACCTCTCTCTCTCTCTAGAAATTTAGTGATGAAGCACTTTATGCTACCTAAGAACCCGGTCTTGAGAGAAGCAGGAACAACACACAATGAGCAGTCACCAAACCCTAGCTCTCACAAGACGAAACCCTCGCAATCGCCTTCGCGGAGGGCCAAATCTTCTAAAGAGAACGCTCCGCCTCCGGATCCGAACTCTATTACTTCCGATCTAAAGCCTTCGCCGTCTACTGCCTCCGCCAAGTTGAAGAGTCCCTTGCCTCCGCGGCCTCCGTCTTCAAATCCCCTCAAGCGCAAGCTTAATATCGAGGCTTTTCCGGAGAATTCGCTCTCGGATTCTGGCGTCAAGGTAATTTATTATTATTTATTATTGCTAAATAAATAATACCGCCTAGGTTTTTGTTTCTAGTTTGGTTACTGAGAAAATTTTGGTTTCAGTTGAATTAATTGCTATTTTGAGATTTTAGGTTTCTATACATATCGGTTTGGAAACTGAAACTGAATAGATTTTTTTTTTTATGTTTCTGTTAATTTTATTTAATTTTTTTATAAACAATACTTCACTTGATTCCACTAAATAGAATTTTAGCTCTCTATTTTTTGATTGTGTTATTAAGGTATCTATGATTATAAATCTGAGTGTTTTATTGTTCAGAAATTTATTGTTCAAAAATTGTTTTAAGTTTGATTTCACTTATTTTCAAAATTTTGGTTGATGAGAAAGGCTTCAATTCGCTTCCAAATTGTACGATGGAATGGATTGGACTGGAATTTCTGTAGTATAATCTGTTATTAGCCAAAGGAAGAGTAAGAATATTTGCATTAGGATCACCACAATTTATTCTTTTCATTTTCTGGGGTTACATGTTGAATTTGAGATTTAAACAGTTTTCGGCAGCTTAGTGTTACAATATTAAAAATGTCTCAGGTAGTAGTACGAATGCGGCCTTTAAAAAAGGACGAGGAGGAAGGAGAGACAATAGTTCAGAAAATATCTAATAATTCTTTGTCAATCAATGGACAGACCTTCACTTTTGACTCAGTGGCAGATACGGGGGCCACCCAGGTATGATCTCTATCTATGTGTTCCTTTGCAGTGTACTAATTGATGATCTCTATAATCAAATACTCATTTAAGTTTTCTTGGATCTTGTTTTTCACAGCTAGACATGTTCCAACTTGTAGGAGCCCCTCTTGTGGAGAATTGTCTTGCTGGGTTTAACAGTTCTGTATTCGCCTATGGACAGGTAACTTCCCAATTAGCACTGTTAGTTCCTGCCTTTTGTTTTATATTGCATAAGATGATGTTCCCAGCTCTTCTTTCTACTCTTGAAACTGTATTGCTTAGACTGGGAGTGGAAAGACATACACGATGTGGGGCCCAGCCAATGTGTTGTCGGATGAAAATTTATCAAGTGATCAACAAGGTTTGACCCCCCGAGTCTTTCAGCAACTCTTTGACCGTATAAGTGAGGTGAAGACTTATTCTTTTCATTTTCAAGCTGATTGAAGATTGTCTTATGTTGAAGATTATCACTGTCAGTGCTCTTTTTTCCTTCGCAGGAGCAAATTAAGCACACTGACAAACAACTTAAGTATCAGTGTCGCTGTTCTTTTCTTGAGGTTAAGTAATTCTAAATACTTCTTTTGGTACACTTGGCTTGTTTAGCCTTGTATTTTACACCAGTTGATTATTCAACTAATTTTTGCAGATCTATAATGAACAAATAACAGATTTGCTGGATCCAAGTCAAAGAAACCTCCAGGTAAACAGGAAAATTTTGAATCTTAATCTGCCTTAATAAATAGAAAATGGTTTTCTTAGTCAGTCTTGTTTCTTTTCCAGATAAGAGAAGACATGCAAGCTGGTGTTTATGTTGAAAATCTCAAAGAGGAGTACGTATTTACAATGAAAGATGTGACTCAGCTCCTGATAAAGGTTTGATTTCAATTTCCTTCTGCTATGAAGAAATATGAATGTTCATGAAGTATAACATTACAAATGTTGTTTAGACTACTTTACATGTTGTACTGAGATAAACATGCTGTTATAAGCACTGCTCTTACACAATTTGATACGAAGTTCACAAATATTGATTGTGGCATAACAGTTCCCAGAGACAAGTTTTAAGGCTCCCACGAAAAAAAAAATGTTGAGGTTGTCGTCATTTTATACAGTAGCAAAGTGAAGATTTGTTGTCAGTTTAGACTGTAAATTTTGGGAGTCTTTCCACTGATATTTTTTCCTTGATTTTTTTTTCTTTTTAGATAGTTTTTCTTGACTAGCAAGGATCTCTTATGAATTTTTTTGATCTCCTCACTGTAAGCACACGGCTAGAGCAAGAACAACTCTTGTGTCCCTTTTGTTCTAGAGCATAAATAAGGGAACGATTCAATTACGGACCTTGGTGGTTTTAATGTCCCAGACCTGGTTCAATTTTTCAACTCTTTATAGGAGGATGAAAATCATCTTCACTTCTAATTACATCCTGGAGTGAAAACAGAAAAGGGAAAATGGCTGAAATTCATAGATTATAACAGATAATTTCAAAATCTTAAGTGCATGGGGCTTTAGAAGTATTGGGATGTTGTTGCATTTTTACTGCCATCTTATGCAGGGAAGTTTGCTTTTGAGGAGAAAGAATTAACAAGGAAGTAATCAATTTGGAAAAATAGTTGAATTTCAGTAAAAAAATGTTTTTGTTAAGAAATGAATGTGGGTTTGCTTTATCATTCTTAAAAGGGATTTGCAGATAAATTGTTGATGACATTGTTCTTACAGTGCACATGTAAGACTAGTTGTCAATATCTACTATTAAGTTTTTGTTTTTTGATCCTTGAAGACATGAACAGAAACACTCTTACTGCAGTCTCTGTTTGTTATTTACCTTCATCACTGCTTTCAGTCTTATATTTAAGGAGGAATTACTTCATGTTCTTGTGAAGTCTTTTTCCTAGTTTGAAATTCTATTTTTTTTTTCAAAATGAAGCCAAGCGCTACGTTTATGGCTGCTGAATAAATTTTGCAGGGACTGTCCAACAGGAGGACTGGTGCAACCAGTATAAATACAGAGAGTTCCCGTTCACATAGTGTTTTCACTTGTGTTGTTGAATCCCGGTGCAAGGTAAGACTCTCATTACTCATATATGCATCAATGCTATTTATTCTTTATCCTATTGAATGAAGTATGTTGTCAGGTTTTTATTCCTTTTATTGGTGTTTCCCTTTCTGGTGGAAGATTCTGAATCTCATGGAGTGACTCAAACTCTATTTTCCTCCAAAATATATTTGCCTGCTAAGAACCTTGGTATATCTTATAGAGCATGGCAGGTGGAATGAACAGCTTGAAAACAAGTAGAATAAATCTTGTTGATCTTGCTGGATCAGAGAGACAGAAGTTAACTGGAGCTGCCGGGGAACGGTTGAAGGAAGCAGGGAATATTAACCGATCTCTCTCACAGCTTGGGTATGGTCATATCTTATCTCATTTACTGCTTTTTTTTTTGCTGAGTTTCAAGTTGCTGTAAAATCAGTTGTACCTCAAAAAAATAATACTGTTATCAAACAAAAAATCTTCTGATTTTTTTTTTCCAAGTTTGATACTACAGCATTTATGATATTGAGTTTCCCAGAACAGCAAAACATACAATAATCTGGCATTTGTTTGAGCTTTTAATTTAGTACTACAATTGTGACTTGTAAAGATATTAGTATAAACTGCCTCTGAACGGTTGTTCGAAGTTAGTTCACCTACAAATTAAAAAGAAAAACTCTCTATAAAGAATTGATCAGATGGGAAAGTTTATACGCACATATGAAAAAGGTTTTGGTTCATGATAAAGAAAAAACTTAATAAAGGAACTGATAGCTTATTGTTATGTTCAAACTTTCAAAGAAAAGACTTATCAATGCAAGGACAAGCTGATTGTAATGCCCGTGCTCTAAACTGCGGACCATCCAAATTAATTATTATGATTTTTTCTCTAAATACAAAAAAAACCAGGTCAAATCTATGCGAGGATTAAGTAAATCACTAAAAGAAAGGAGATCTCATTTGATTTGGTTTGGAGTCTATCCTGCTCAGTTTTATGATTTTTAGAAATTCTGAAATTTTGATAATCTATTTGTAGCAAGTCCATAACTGCTGGTTTTAAAATAAACAATCAAATTGACAGATTGAAAAATGTCATCCGAATTGGGACGACAATAGTTAGCATTAGCTAGCAGTCTTCTCTCTAATTGCACACTTTTTTTTTTCGAGAAATTAATGTTAATGAAAATTTGCTTCCTTCTTCTCTCTAATTGCACACTTTTTTTTTCCGAGAAATTAATGTTAATGAAAATTTGCTTTGTCTAAAGCTCAGCCTGGATTTTGTTTGTTGATAAAAAAAAAAACACGAAGAAGTGCAGTGTAGAAACAAGACCGGTAGTTTGTAGAGTGCTCAGAAGAATATGTAGGATGGTTTGGGGTTAGAAGTTAAGAGCAAAATGCTGTATACATATCAGAATCATCAAATACATATCATTAGGGAATAATCTATTTGGCTGTTTTTGGGATTCCAGCTAAATGATAAAATTCCTGTTTGCATTTTGTTCTGTCAATCTAATGAACATGAGTTTGAGCTTCTTTATAGGTGCAATTTCTAATGAACATGTTCATCTAACCATGCATCAAGTCATTTCCCTTTACTCGTGACCAATTATTGTATTTGCAGGAACTTGATAAACATTCTTGCTGAGGTTTCTCAGACAGGAAAGCAAAGGCATATACCTTATCGAGACTCCAGGTTGACGTTTTTATTGCAAGAATCACTTGGTGGAAATGCCAAACTAGCTATGGTTTGTGCTATTTCTCCAGCACAAAGGTAAACAATGCAAACACTGCTGTCTTGAAGCATCCTCTTCCTTCTTCTTTTCTCTGTTTCATAATGGAAGTTCTTGTGAATCAACAATGCAGTTGCAAGAGTGAAACTTTTAGCACACTGCGATTTGCACAGCGGGCTAAGGCAGTCAAGAACAAGGCTGTTGTTAATGAGGAGATGGAGGATGATGTGAATCACTTGCGAGAAGTAATACGGCAGCTAAGGGTAGACTCTTATTTTCAATTATTAATTTTTTTTGTTTCATCAATAGTTGCACATACATGACTCTGGATGAATGCAACAGGATGAATTGCACCGAGTGAAAGCAAATAGCAACAATCCAACAGGTTGGGATCCCCGTAAAAGTTTGAATATATTGAAAAGCCTTATCCATCCACTTCCTCGATTACCTCAAGTAGATGAAGATGGTGATGAGATGATGGAAGTTGACGAGGAAGCTGTTGAAAAGCTCTGCATTCAAGTAGGTCTGGGACCAGCAGGCGCAACATATCAAAATTATGTTGATGAAGGCAGATCTATGATAGACCAAGGTACTGAGGACTCAGATGTCGACATGGAAGAAACAATACCTGAACAAGCTGAAAAACATGAAATTCTGATTTCAGGTTGTGCTGAACCTGCTAGAAACAACACGTCAGGTTTTTCCAACATTAATGCTAATATTTGTTGTGATTTTATGGATTTAAATTAACAGTCTTACAAATACTAGAAAGTCCAGTCCGATTTACTTGTTGACACACCCGATGCAGAATCTTGCGAGGAGCCAGCTGAGGAGAAAGGGACTCTTAGGTATGCTGTCTGTAAATTGATAACAGAAGAATCACCAAACAAAATGGTGGAGGTCAGGTCCTCCTGCTCTTCTGGTTCCCAAAGTGAATTTTCCACTAGCATTTCCACCATAGACGAACCAAATGGTTCTCAAAAAGAGACAGGGAATTGTATGTCTCCTTCAAGACTCAGTATAGTTCCTTCTGAATTGTCCCTTGTTCTTAAATCCCCAACTCCAAGTGTTTCCCCTAGACTCAACATCAGCAGGAAAAGTTTGCGGACTTCATCAATGTTAACTGCTTCCCAGAAAGATTCCAAGGATGAAAGCAAGTCAGGACCAGAGAACCGTATATCTTCTGCAAAATCTGAACCTTCAACTGCTCTAATTCCTCAAACCAGTAAGAGTTTCATTGCATCAACTGAACATTTAGCGGCCAGCCTTCATCGTGGCATGGAAATTATTGATAGTCATTGCAAGAGTTCTGTATTGAGGCGATCATTCTTCAGATTTTCCTATAAACCTGAAGAATCTAAGCCGATTCTGCTTGTTGACAAAGTTGATGTAGGCGTGCAAACTTTTCCTCAAGATTGTGAGATATCAGAAACAGTATTGTTGTGTGCAAATTGCAAAACTAAAACACAACTAGAGGTGAAAGATGCAGATGATAGCAATCTGCAGTTAGTACCTGTCGATGGTTCAGAGTCCAATGATAAACCCAAAAAGCAAGTTCCGAAGGTATGTTTGATGGTTTCATCTTGATGTTTTGGTTTTAATGATCGTGCTTCCCTATTTTTGTGAACCAGCTGCATAACATTTTATTGTTTCTTCAACAAACAGGCAGTGGAGAAGGTTTTGGCAGGAGCAATCAGGCGAGAAATGGCCCTGGAAGAGTTTTGTGCCAAACAAGCTTCTGAGATAATGCAGCTCAACCGTCTGGTAGGTAGTGATTTTGGACAGCAGCAATGTAGTCATTATTTTCTTTAACTGCTGAAATGATTTCTTGGCCATTGTTTACAGGTTCAGCAATACAAGCATGAGAGAGAGTGCAATGCCATAATAGGGCAGACAAAGGAAGATAAAATTCTTCGGCTTGAGAGCCTTATGGACGGTGTTTTACCTTCTAAGGATTTCATGGAGGAAGAGTTAGCAGCACTCATCCATGAGCATGAGGTATGGCTGTTTTACTCAGATTTTAAAATATACTCATTAGTTTTTAGATATTTATAATTTTTTATTTACAGCTTTTGAAAGAGAAATATGAGAACCACCCTGAAGTTTCAAGGACAAATATTGAGCTGAAAAGAGTTCAGGATGAGCTAGAACATTATCGAAACTTCTATGATTTGGGTGAAAAGGAAGTCTTGTTGGAAGAGATTCAAGATTTAAGAAGCCAGTTACAGTACTATATAGACTCTTCTTCCCCATCTGCTCTAAAAAGAAATTCACTTTTGAAATTGACCTATACATGTGAGCCCAGTTTGGCTCCCTCTCTTAATACAATCCAGGAATCAGCTGAGGAGAGTCCCGATGAGAAACTTGAAATGGAAAGAACGCGCTGGATGGAGGCTGAGAGCAAGTGGATTTCTCTTGCTGAAGAATTGAGAACTGAACTTGATGCTAGCAGAGCACTAAATGAGAAATTGAAGCAGGAATTAGATACAGAGAAGAAATGTGCAGAAGAGCTGAATGAAGCAATGCAAATGGCCATGGAGGGACATGCACGCATGCTTGAACAGTATGCGGATCTTGAGGAAAAGCATATTCAATTACTTGCAAGGCACAGGCAGATTCAAGAAGGAATAAATGATGTCAAGAAAGCAGCTTCTAAAGCTGGAGTTAGGGGTGCTGAATCCAAGTTCATAAATGCACTTGCTGCTGAAATTTCTGCATTGAAAGCTGAAAGAGAAAAGGAGAGGCGATACTTTAGAGATGAAAGCAGGGGACTTCAGGCTCAACTGAGGGATACTGCTGAAGCTGTACAAGCTGCAGGTGAATTGCTTGTGAGGTTGAAAGAAGCAGAAGAAGCTGTTGTTGTTGCTGAGGTCAGTGCCAAATCAGTCCCACATTTTGATACTCTAGTATTCTTTGTTAAGATCATTTTTCTTATCATTCCCTGGGTGATACATCCTCTAGTCTGAAAGTCTCACTTCGAGTGCTTACGGAAACAAGTAAAGGAAGGTTTAGAAGATGCTACAAGTAGTCAATATCACCTTTTCTGGGTTTATTGTGCCTGACTGACATAGTCTTGTCATTCCAATTACTTTTTTTTTTTGGGCTAAATAGTAAAAAGTCAAATGTTTTTATCCACCTTGATTCCATGCTGATAAAAGGAACTTTCACACTCATTATGCCTTTAACACCATAAATGATGCACATAGACCTATTGCACTTTTAACTGATGATTGTGCTTTAGCTCTAAACGAACTAAATAGGGTGAGCAGTAAGCTACAATAGTTCTTCATTTTGCCTGCTCAAGTTGCTAATTGTTCCTTTTACTTCAATACTAGATCGAGGTTTTCTTTTCGAGCATGAATGCCAAACTCATATCATTGTTTCTTCAACATTTTGAATTATTGCATAATTTTGAACTCGTGAAATCTGTTTTAGACCCCTGCAAATTCAACAATATTTGGCTTTTCAACACCTGTGCGTGTTGTTCAGCCAAATGAAGCTTCAAAACCGCCTCCTGTTGGGGAAACTTGTATACTTGATTAATGCGGCCCAGCACTGTGAACACGTTCTAGATAAAATGCTGATCAACAGTTTGCATGTACCAATCAGGACCTATTCTAGATAAAATGCTGAATTATGTGCCTTGTCTCGTGCTCAACAGTTTGCATGTACCAATCAGGACCTTCATTTTTTTTCCGGAATCTAGTTTCTACCTTGAATCATGAACTTTGATTATGGGACTAACCATTATTCAACTTTGAAAATTCTTGGCAGAGGCGAGCTATGGAGGCAGAGCAAGAAGCTGTAAAGGCAAATAAACAGATTAATAAGCTGAAGAGAAAACATGAAAATGAGATCAGTTCTCTAAAGGAGCTAGTGGCAGAGTCTTGTTTGCCCAAAGAAGCAATACGGCCGGCTCACAATGATGATTGTAATATGCCCAAGTATGATGCAGGTGAGGCTCTTGGCGAAAGCGATCAGCAATGGAGGGAGGAGTTTGAGCCGTTTTATAAAGCCAAAGATGGTGAATTGTCAAAACTCGCAGAACCCTCATCATGGTTTTCCGGTTATGATCGATGCAACATATAAAAAGTGTACGTATTACTAACTGTTATGTGATATATAGCCAAACTTGTACTGCTAGTTTTTGCCATTTGTGAGGGCCAACCTCTCGGCTCTCATACTGGGCCTTGTATTCCATTCGGATCCTTGCAGTTCATAAGAGTTGAATGAATATATTCTTTTTATCCACACCTCCATGCATTTCTTATTCATACATAGGCACATAATATGCAGTAAGGATCCTCCTAGGACTCGTTTTAGCTCATCGAAATTAAATCCCTTCTAGAAAAGGATCCTCCTAGGACTCGTTTTAGCTCATCGAAACTAAATCCCTTCTAGAACCCGCATCCGTAATGATGACTTAGGCACATATATATGTTACGTCAACGCAGACCGATGTCAAGGCGTAAGAGTCGCATGGACACACGCCGTAGGAAAGAAAGGAAGGAGACTGTCTTTTTATTCTAATGGGAGTTTCGGATGTTTTGGACATGGTGGACCCCTGCGGCTGGGACAGGAGGCCTATGCAAAGATATGAAGAAACTATAATGTAGTCAAGCTTTTTAGATCATTTATTTTTGTGGTTTGGATGTCAAGAGGATAGGAGGCAATCTTCAACTGGATCAGAGAAGTATGTCCATGGTCCCTTTGAGTATACGAAAGGCAAGAGCAGACAGACAGTCCACCATTACTTTCATACTTAGGCAGCCTTCCTGGTACTGGAGGGAGGAGTCTATCATATCATGGAGACCATAAAAAAACAAGAAGCTTGTGGCCTTGTCTTCTCTGGCATGAATCCATCCATCCATACCCGTGGTCCATTTCTCAACCAGAACGGATGGAACAAGCAGCATCTGAATGCATGCATTGCTACAGGATCAGATAGGATTACAATTTGAGGAGATGGGGAAGTGGGTCTGAAAGTGACATGTGGATAACATTTACCATTAAAGAAACGAAGAGAAATTTCTCTTTTGGAACTGCTTGGAAACAAACCTCTGTACTCCTCTCATTTTTGTATTTGCTTTGGAAAACAAACTTGAGTTTGAGACCTCTATAGCCTTGTCACATTGACTCTGAAAAGATGAATCATGTTCTAGGCTAGTATGTTCTAACCTTTTAGGCTCGCATAAAGTAGTTCGGAAGATTGGGGGTCGATGGTTATGTTTGGTGAAACAAAATTATAGCTTCTGTTCTCCACCACCACCACCTCCTCCTCCATCAAAGGTTATACCTACCGAAGTTAAAGCCGAGTGCTTCTTTAGATTGAAGAAAGAGATATAAAGCGAAAGGAAGATATTAGGGATGAAAGTCCCATGAGAGAATGACTGACAGCCTGGTAATTGGACCCCCCCTGATGATCATTAATAATAACCCCACATAAACAAACACATTCCATCAATCTCTCCTAACCATAGGGATGCTTGAAGGGCTTCTTCTTTTTTTTTTTTGACCCACAACTTTTGCGTCAGATCATATCAATCCTTAAGCGAAGAAAATCATTTTCTTTTCGGAAGATTTACCTCTGAAAGCTCAATCTTAGGTGCTGTAGAGACTCGATACTTTATGCACCAGTAATGTGTTGTTTCTAGTTAAAGAAAAAGGGTAAAGTAATTTTGAGTGCCTAAATTTTTATGACTTCTACAATTGAGTATTTGACTTTTAATTTTATTCAATTAGTTGCCGGCCTTTTTATTTTACACAATAAAGTGTCCAAGTATTCCCTTAAATGATGATTGACATGAACACCAACACCAAACATGCATAGTATTTATGATTAACTTTATTAATGAGATATTGCCACAACAATTAGAAAACTAGTTGAAAATCAGAAAATACACACACATGTATAAAGAGAGGGGGAAAAAACCAATCAAGTGACAGTTCTTTAACTATATATCAACCCTAAATATTATTTGAAGTGCTGGTGTTCGTGTAACCACTTATTTTAGTTAATTTTACAGTAAATTTTACTAGCGATGAGATGATGATAAGAAGCTACACAACAGCGAGGGAATCTAAGGATGCAATTTCACCAAACTATCTGGTTTTGCAGGAAAGTGTCGTTTTCCGCTTGCTCTTCGAGTTTCGCTTGTGGAAAAGAGCAACCTTTCAATCTCTGGCATTAATCATTTGAAATTTGATGTCGAAGGGGGATGATTTGACTTGAATAAATGGGAAAAACACTGCATCCAATTGCTTTCTATCTATCCAGCCCAGCGCACTACTTAGCATCAATCTGGTTAAAATGTCCTGCGAGATTTCATCACATGATTTGCTTGGACGTCGCTATCCATCTGATACCGGAAATTCAGGCATATATCAGCTACTTTCTTGGCACCATTTATTTCTGCAATCTTTCTTGTTGATCCTTGCTAGTGTCTTTTATTTGACCAATCAACCAAAAAAGATCTCCTAGTTAATTCAACCATCCCTCCTGTTAAATGTTAAGGCTGGTTTTCTCTACACATCCCATCCTAGTCTAATTATTCTGTTTCTGATGGCTTTCCACCATTCCCTCAAGTTTGATTAAGTGACAAGGGAAGGTACTCTATTATATATGTCATAGTTATAAAATTTTACTCACGAGTTGATCTAGTACAACATTTAAGTTGTAGATTGGATGGAAATGGAAATTTCTCGATTAAGTGACAAAGGAAGGCACATATACTGTATATGTTATAATTATAAGATTCTACTCGAGAGTTGATCTAGTTCAACATTTGAGTGGTGAATTAAATAAAAAAAAATTAAATTATGATTAAGTGACAAGAAAAAAATATTTTTTTTGGATTCTAGAAAACCTTATTTTTTAAAAAGTATATTTTATGGGTCTAGATAAATAAGTAAAACCCTAATTATTTCAGGCTCTTGTAGATCTAAATGAGTAAGTAAAACCCTAATTATTTCAGGCTCTTATAAGAAGTACATGTCCTGACTCGAACTCAAAACTTATTATACAGATTTTAAGCTCTTTGTTATTATGATACGCCTCTTGAAAACTTATTTATTATATATATTATTATTATAAAACCCTACTCATTATAAAACCCTACTCAAGAGTCGAACTAGTTCAAGATTCGAACTAGTGGTAGATTGGATGGAAATTGACCGGGGCTTTGGATTTTTTTGGTAAAAAAATATGGGTTTGTGCAGGCACTAGAAATCATTGAAAGTCGAACTAGTTCAAGATTCGAACTAGTGGTAAATTGGATGGAAATTGGACGGAAATTGACCCGGGCTTTGGATTTTTTTGGTAAAAATATATGGGTTTGTGCAGGCACTAGAAATCATTCATTAGTTTTAAAAGCATGGCCTTCATCAACTACACTCAACTTGGCATTCGATCTTAATCTCTGGCATGAACATATTAATGCTCAAACCAGTTAAGATCATTTTAGCCAGAGAAGGATGACAATGCAGATTGCTTTCTGTTGGTGTATGGAAATTTGATTTTATTGACAGCCTTACAAAGTTACGTGTATCCTCCTCCGTGGGGCCTCTATCTACATCTGCACTCCACTACTTAATTCTTCCACTTATCCATATGAAGATATCCTTTTTCCAGTTATGTGTGTGTGTGTGTATTAATTATTATTATTATTAAATCTAGTAGATGAGACTGTAAAGCTCTGTCTGACTCTTCATTCCTCAGCCAAGTCAGAACTTCACTCCTGCCAACCTGTGCTTTCGATGCTCCTCAAATTCTCCCATTAAAAAAAAAAAAAAAAGTAGCCGAAAAGGGAGAAAAGCAGGGTCTGAGTGTATTCTCGTTTTATTTGGAATAACCATCATCCCTTTTCACACATCTTATACGCTTACGTAGGGTTCATCTGACAAGGTGATGATGTGGGATTGAGACTGCGGTTTTATTCTAATTTCAATTTTAAAAATGCTTAGTTAATTAATACACAAAATAGTTACGAAGAAGATATAATTTGTAGTTTTTTAAAAAAAAAATTATTGTTTTAAATTGTAACCGCAAAACCTATTACCTACTTAGGATATTAAATAAATAATTAGGTTTTATTTGATATTATGTTGTAAGGTTGGAGATGCTTCTGAATTGACCATCACTTTAAAAGTTGTTTGATTTTTATTATTTAAACATATTTTTCATTTTAAATTATGGCAAACAATCAGGGTAGGAGAAAATATATAATTTATAATTTTTTTTAAAAACGGATTCGAGAAAATCTTACCATTTATAACATTTTTTTAAAACCTTAACCTCAAGCTACTTTAATTTCATCTAATTTAAAATGTTGATTCATTCTAGATTTCTTAGCTAAATTTCAAACAAGATGTTTTAATTTTATTTTGTAAATAGTATTTTTTAATTTATATTTTTTTTAATTTTATGTTTGTTGAAGATTGGATTGCATAATTTTCATTTATTTTTTTATAGTTATTTTAATCTTAAGAATTTTATTATAGACTTGATAAATTAACCTATTTAACTTAAGTTTTGCTTTGTTTTTTTAGATAAATGTTTTTTTCTGTTTTTTTATTTAATATTTTAATATAAATTGATTATATTAAATTTTATTATTTATTTTAATTTATTTTTTAATCAAACTATATTTTTATCGGTTTTTTAAATTATTTTTAGATGTGTTAAATCGATGACATCAACTATCACCTAATTGTTTTCTGCTAGAAAAAGTTAGTTATGCCTAGATTTTTTTTAAAAGAATCAAAAAAAAAAAAAGGAGACAGACTGGAAAAAATATTCGAGCATGCGGTCAATTTGGAGCACAGTGAATTCCAAAATGACATTGGATTCCAGCTAAAGAAAGAAGAAATCTCTCTTAACCATCAAATGGACTTAAGAAGCCATTTGTCCCCACTTAACAGCTGGTTACAATTAAGAATCTATTTCCCCTTAAGTCACGCGATTTTCCTTTGCAATACCCGGGCCCCACCCCCTTCTCGGTTTCTCTCCCCCTAGCTAGTGTCTTTATCGCTTAAACTCCTTTAAGCTCTTGTTTGGTTCCTCGGAAAGCTTAGGAAAATGTTCTTACAATCTTGGTTTATGCTGCAACCGCTTCTGACATGAGTTACTTCTGGACCAGTCCCTTTAGTTTAATAAAATGGATTAATCAATCCCTGTAGTATTATTCCAAATAATTATATAGCCATTTGACCAACATCCTTCATTTATTAGTTTCTCTTCGAAAATATACTTCCTTACTCATGCAACCTTCCTATCTCACCCACCTCTCTTTCATTTTTTTTCCTACTTTCTGAAAAAGAATACACGAAATAAATCGAAAAGGAAAGTGAGATTGGTTAAGTGATGTGTATGCAAGTGTGTTAATGGTTTTTTTTAAAGTGTTTTTTTATTTAGGAATATATTAAAATAATTAAATTTTTTAGAAACCCAAGTTGCACTGGGTCCCAAACTTTCTCTAAAAATACTGGAATTAAACAAGTTTTTTTGAAACCACAAGGACTATAGATGATTAACTCTTTAAATATTGGATATCAATGGTTCGTTGCTTTGTTAAGCTTCAGCAAGTCAGAGGCAATAATCTGCAATCTGTAGAGAATAATAAAATTAAAGCAGAACTAAAAATAAATAAGAAATACAATGGAGTTTTGTGTAAACTCAATGAATATCTCATAATATTTCTCAATGGTAAGGCAATACAAATACACATAAAAGTTGGGAGGGGATCAAAAAAAGATAACAAAAAAAAGGTCTCTCAACTCTCCAGCACACTTCTTCCTTAAATGTGACTGTAGGCTATATATTGTAGAACAGTTGGATAGCACTGCAATTAGTTCTAGATATTACAATGTAAGGAGTTCTATATAAGAATTATCCAAAGAATCAGTTTCTTAAATCACTTGAAACAAAAAAAAATGGTGTCTTTCTCCATGCTAAAGAGTGATGCGAATTCTGGAAGCTGGCTGTACATGCTGAGGCAGGCCTCTCTCTTGAGGGGAGCCTCAGTGGGATCAGAGACTGTTTATTGGTTAATTATAGCTCAATTTTCATGTGAGTTGAGGGCACTGAACCTGCATCAAACAATTTATGGATTTAATTCTTGAACGATGAAGCTACCAAACTTTAAAACCTATGAATTAACCAAATTTTTTTCTGGAGTTCTGCTTACCTTGAAAGCTCTCCTGATAATTCTGACCATATCCCATCTGCACAACACTTTGAAGGTCGTCTTCCCACATGGCAGAGGCCTGAAGAATAAAATTCTAGCTGTGATAAGAATATGCAAGAGGAGGCCATCCAAAATGTATTGGGATTGATAGCATGTTTCCTTCTCAATTACCTGAAGAGCAGCAGGATCACCAAAACCATCAAGGGGTGGCAGATGCATGCTCGGGTTTCGCCGCAACGCAGCATTTAATGGGTTCATAGAGAACTGGGTTTCGGCATTGCTTGGCATGCCATTTTGCAGGGCCAACCCTTGCTGGGATTGGTAACCATAAGGGAATACCGGCGTGGAGGCATCTAATGGATAAAGACCATGTGGCATAGATCCACGGGATTGGAAAATCTGCAATATACATTGATTGCAGTGATCATTAGACATGAAAAATTCAGACCAGCTGTTACAGAGACAGAACAGTAAGACAAGTTAAAAGATCTACTTACATCCTTGGACAACAAAGTTTCCATGCTGACGTCCATTCTCGGATTCACAGATGACAACTTCATTGACAGAAACTGCAAATGGCAGAATCCAGTCAGAAATTAATCAATCCCACATTAAAAAAATCAAGGAGGGACCTCTGCAAATCTGAATATTACCTCAACCTGGCGCTGCAATGACTGTACATAGTTTATAATCTCGTCAAGCATCACTGCTTTCCCAGTAACCTGCAAATCAACAACATTCAAGCCAAAATTTAGAAAATTTCACTCCATCTAATCTCTACAATTTCTTTACACAAGTATACAGTTTTGTTGAAGTTTTCTTCTTTTTTTAAAAAAGAAATAAAACAGTCATTTTTAGCATAATATAAACACCTTATTGCATCCGGGAACAAGATCCTGGAGGAACTTCATTCTTTCACTGATTTTCTCTCTTCTAACCTGGCCATTCAAGAACAGCAAAAAAAAAAAAAAAGGAAATGTCAATACAAATCTATCACAGCGCCCATAAATAGATAACAGAACAAAGTTTAATTAATCCGTACTCTTTCAGCAAGACTGTGGCTATCTGTAGCCTGACCCCTTCTGGCTCTGACATGGATATAATCCTTTGGTGGCTCTGGCGGCTTTGAATTATTTTTGTTCTGTTTCTGATTTCCATTTTCTTCTTCCTTTTCCTTTGCTGTATCCTTGTCACTGCCAGTAGTTTCATCCGATTTGCTTCTTTTTGCCTTCGGGTCATCATTCTCTGCTGCAACCTGAAATGAAGCTAAATCATTAGTTTTGCAAAGAAAATCTCAACAGACGTTTCCATAGAAAGAAACAGAATTGTGTACATTACCTTGACATCAGAAGCAGATGGAGATGAAGAGGGAGTTTCTTTGGCCTTTCCTCTGGGAATTGATTTTCTTTTCCTGGAATGGGCGTCATTCTGGGATTTCATGCTCAATTTCCCACCTGGGACTTGCTCAGACACTGAAGATTCCTCCCTGGAATCTCCATTCTCTGATGTTGAAGGCCTTGACTGCCTACTGAATTTTTTATCAGAATTCAAACTCCCATCCTGGGGTGAGCTCTTGTTGCTTTCTTGAACATTTGCTTGCGATACAGTGACCTTCATTGAATTGTTACTCGAAACTCTCGAGAGCTTACCAGGTTCTACTCGTGGCATCAACCTATTAATAAATTCGGATTCATTCAATCCGAATTGTTTATTGAGGCCTCCAAGATTGTTGCTACCAAAGCAAGAATATCGTGCAGCCCTCTCTACAAAATCAGCTGGAAATGGTGCTAAACCTGGATGCTTTACTACGCTGTTTCCAGGAATTGGCAGATTTCCTCTCATCCGTGAATCCATCATCGAAAGATTCAGCTTTGGAGGGGAATTCAAAGGGGTACTATAGCAAGAAGTGTTAGTGCTATTGTTATTATTGTTAACAAAACATTGTGGTGAAATGTCTCCAGAATTGCAAATGTTTCCTAGCCTTCCAATAAGTTCTCTAATCATAAAACTGTCACCACCAACGCCAGCATTAGGAATGGCGTTGGCGTTTGCATTGGCACCGGATGCAACAGGTGATGAGACAATGGAGCTCAAAGCAGACTCAAAGGGATCGCTCTGATCCAATGAGTTGTCCCAATTGGGATTGAGAGAGCAATTGGCAAGTTTCTCTGGACCACAACTCAGCTCATTGGCTTGCATTTCCATTCCAAAACTGCAAGAATTCCAAATGGTTGCTGCTGTGTTGGCTCCCTCGCTCACAAACAACTTATCTTTTTCCATGAGATGAAAGGAAAGAAGGTAACAAGCAATTATCTTGATAACAAGAGAGGTGAAATTGAAGTGAATCTAAGAAAAGTTCAGATGACCCAGATGAAGAATTGGAGCCAAAACTAAGAATCAAGAAAGAAGACTTATAGTGGAGTGGAAATTAATTTGCCTGGCAAAAAAAAAAAAACTCATCTTGAGGGAGGTGCGTTGCTTTGCTTTAGGACATGTAAGGAAGCAAAGGTGAAAGTAGGGTGGAGTTAATAGGACATGTAATGATGATAAGAAGAGTTCTTGAAGGTCACTCAATTCAGGAATAGAAAAAAGAAACTAAAAGAAGAAGAAAAAGACAACGAGAAAGAGTGTTGTGTGTAGAGCTCGAAAAAAGCAGAGAAAAAGAAAAGGAGGAGGAGAGTGCGGAGGAAAGTGGAGAGGAAGCAAGAAAGATAAAGAAAGGAAATGTCTGTTTGACCTTTTTTTTTCTATAATTATTTATAGCATTATGATTTCAAGGTTAATGTAGCCCTAGTAAAACATAAAACATGATAGGGTTTGTTGCCATAAAACTAAAAAAAAAAGCTACAGTCTGACATGTATTGCTTTGACATCATTATCAGAATGTGCCTCTCTAAGCATTAGCGTATCTATAATCACTGTTCTTATATTACTGCCACAATAATCTCTGGTTAGAACTCCGTTAAAGACGGGGGAAGTGGGGGTGCCGGGCCTTAAACGTCAAACCAGAGAGTGCATCCCATCTCTTTATTGAATTTTCAATGTTTTTGTCTGAACGAGACTCCACTCAGAAAGTGGTTTTTAGTGGTAAATTGAAATACATATAAAAAAACCATTTTGTACTTGTTGTTTAGTTTATGGAGGGAGAGTGATAAAAAGCCTTGACGCCAAATTTCTGTGCTGTTTCTTCGTGTACAGAGGAAGGTGGTTGTGGCTTTCTGTTGGCACAGAGCACTTGCAGTGTTTTGCTGTCATATGGTGCTAATCGCCAATGATTAATGCAGAGGGAAGAGGATGGAAGAGATTTTTCTAATCTATGCTCTGTAGTTTGTTGATTAATTATGATTGATTGCTTTAGGTGATACCTTTATGTTCTGCTCTCTGTGGGGTTGTTAGGAGTTGTTTGGATCTAATATGAAAAGATGGGAGTCTTCAGATCTAGAATAGTTTTAAATATTGTTCTCTTTTTTAGGGTTTCTTTTTTGTGACATGGATGTGGTGGTTTGATTCCCCCCTCCATCTCTCTAAAGGGGTGCCAAACACCTCTTCTGTACGAATAATTTAGTTTGATCCTCCTAAGAGTTTTTTCATTTCCCGACCATAAGTACTCTATGTGGATCGATTCTTGTCTATTAATATTAAACTTGTTTATTCGATTGAAGACAGATTATTCTTGTTGAGACTAGTGAATTCATGATAATTTTACTTTCCATAATTGTGGGGTGTTTTTTGAACCCTGATAATAACTTTGATGGAACATGTTTTTTCAATCATTAAGCCAATGTTCTCATATTAGTTTATAAATAAAATGTCAGGATTTTAAAATCTGTAAATATTTAAATATACATAATCTTTTTATCCTGAATATAACTTGTAATGAAAAAAATAATGTTGAATATCAACCAAATTATTATTATTATTATTATTATTATATATTTTAAAATCCAATAAGCTCATGAAGCTTTTTTTATGTTTGAAAGATGATTAATCATGTACTCACGTTAATATTTAATTATTCAGAGCTTAAGATTTAATATCTATAAAATAATTTATTTTGATGAGGTATAGAAATCTTTAAATGATAAAAGTAGTAACTTTTTAAGGAAAGAATCATAATAAATAAAAGAATGAGCTTTAACTTCTAAGAATAACTGTGTTTATTTTTATCTAAAATGCTCCGGGATTTAGAAATATATGTATTTTAAATAATAAAAATTATAAATTCTTTAACTGGATGATTCAGAAGATATTTATAAGTCTACAACCTTGTTATTTTATTGAAGTGGAAAAGCTGAAGAGTTATTTTTTTATAGTATTAATAAGAGATAAATACCTCTTATACAACATTAATAAGGAACAAATATCTCTTGCACAATATTAATAAAAATAAAAATATAATAGACCCTTATAAGATTTTTATACACTTAGTAGCATAGAAAGATGAATATATTTGATATTAATATTTTATGTTAAAAGTCATAAAAATAAACAAATAAAACTTTATGACTCAATATGGAACTTATAATGATTGTCAGATTCGCATCCACTTGAGTTTAGTATGATATCAAGCCCATAAGCGGTGGATTTCACAGTTTCCTAAACTCATCTTTGCATGAGCTCAACATATTATTGTATCCAAGGACATTGTATTGGAAAGCTTGTTGAATTTATGTTTGTTTAGACTCCACACATAGATGAACCTAAAGATATTAGGTTTTGTAGCTTGTTGAACTTATATTTGTTTGGGCTAAACGTGTAGATGATATGAAAGATGCTAGATTTGGAAACTCATCAAACTTATTTTCGTTTGGATTCAATGCATAACTGAACCTAAGAATGATGAATCTAACAGCTCGGCAGACCTATATGTGATTGAGTTTAATGCATAATTGAACCAAAAAATATTGAATATAACAACTATTAACCACTCTCACTTGAGCTCTAATCTTAACCACACTCACTTGAGCCTGTTTGAGAGTATAGTTATGGTTGTTTTTCATGTCAAAATGCATTAAAATGATATTTTTCATCTTATAAAAAATATTTTTGAAATTAACACATCTAATCGATCGAAAACATAAAATATTTTTAAAAAAAATTAATTTTTTAAAAACACTGATTGGCCAGCATTTCCAAAATGCCACCTCAGCATGGAAGCGTGCTAGACTAATGCTCTCCGGGTCTAACACTCTACTAAACCTAGATATGTTAGGTATGTACATAAGCCCCACTTACCTACCACATCGAAAACATAAAATATTTTTTAAAAAATTTAATTTTTTCTTGGGCTAAACGTGTAGATGATATGAAGGATGCTAAATTTGGAAACTCATCAGACTTATTTTCGTTTGGACTCAACGCATAGCTGAACCTAAGAATGATGAATCTAATAGCTTGGCAGACCTATATGTGATTGGGTTTAATGCATAATTGAACCAAAAAACATTGAATCTAACAACTATTAACCACTCTCACTTGAGCTCTAATCTTAACCACACTCACTTGAGCCTGTTTGAGAGTATAGTTATGGTTGTTTTTCATGTCAAAATGCATTAAAATGATATTTTTCATCTTATAAAAAATATTTTTGAAATTAACACATCTAATCGATCGAAAACATAAAATATTTTTAAAAAAAATTAATTTTTTAAAAACACTGATTGGCCAGCATTTCCAAAATGCCACCTCAGCATGGAAGCGTGCTAGACTAATGCTCTCCGGGTCTAACACTCTACTAAACCTAGATATGTTAGGTATGTACATAAGCCCCACTTACCTACCATTAGGATATAGCCATGTGTTTAAACTTTTAAAATAAAAAATCAGACTAAAAATTAAATTTCCAAAACATGTTGATGCATCATTTTCCTAGATTTATCTCTACAGTTTAATAATTTATTATGATAGCGCGAAATGTGACAAATAATGCGTGATTAACTTGGTGACCATGGACACTAACTTGCTGACGACGTTGTATCATGCCAGCGTCGGGGCAAAGAAAGAAAAAGAAAAAGAAAAGAAAAGAAAGGTCCGTGGTCCAGGATGCAAAGGTCACTTCCTTCACTGTTTCTTCTTCTTTGCACTGTGGTTAAGTTCAAAAGGGCTGCTTAAGGAGAAGCCATCTCCGTTCCTACTTCCTAGCCCACCCACTAAGCTCTGTTTTCATGAATCTCAGTTCGATAAATAGAAGAGGAGAATAGATTTTTTATATCATTAAATTCAATATAATAGAAAATTTAAAATGAAACAGAAAAATATTGCAGCATATAGATATGGAATCAAAGAAAGATATCTTTAATTTCCTTATATGTTCTATGTTGTCACTAATTAGAAGAAACTCCTGGGGGAAAGGAATAGTAATTTATTTTTATAAAATAATTAAATAAATAGAAATGAAAAGATTGAGAGTGTATTTATTATTTCATTTTAAATAATATTTCATGTTAAAATATGTGTTAATAATTTTTTTATTTTTTAAAAATTATTTTTGATATTAATACATTAAAATAATTTGAAAACACTAAAAACATATTAATTTGAAGTAAATAAAAAAATAAAAAACTTTAAATTTTTTTCAAACATGTTTTTGAAATACAGAAATAAACAAGTCCTAAATCAGAAATATTTGTAGATTTTTTGGAGAGTAAAATCACTTTATATATTTACAATTTAATTTGATGTTTGAAACTTAACAGCTGAAATGATAACATATCCTCTTTGCTAATGAAGTGAAGTGGCCGGCTAGCCTTGTCAATATTGTGCATGAACATTAGATTATAACTAGCCAGCTCATATATCTATCGGTTATTTGTGTGAAGAAGAAACTAAATTGTTTTGCTGTTGATTATAACAATACATATGATTAATGTTGCAAATAATATAATAAACTATATCTAAATTCCATGAATGCAAACATATTTTTGAAATACAGAAATAAACAAGTCCTAAATAATAAACTATATCTAAATTCCATGAATGTGGTCACTGAAGGCTGTGTGTGCGTAATTCAAATTATTACGTGGTTCACGTACGTCTTTACCATCGACTGAATAAAAATAAAAGATGACCAGAGGGAATTTATGTCGACAGAGAAAGCACTGTTCTTGAACGTGTAGTGGTTGAAACGAATTCATGCATGCAAGGGGTTTGATCAAATAATCGCCAACCTTCACTGCTTTAATTAGTCCACCGCCACCCGCCACCGCCCACCGCCCAACCGTTTTCCTTCTAGTCGCAGCCTAATCCCTCCCTGATAGGCTAGCTGCCACTGGTATGCACACACATGCTATCTCAGAAACCTTGGAAGGACGAGGCTATCTGAATTAAAAAGGATCACCATGAGCGGATGGTTTTGGCCCATTGGAATATCTCTTGGATAATTAAGTTCAGCATGGCATTGATATTAATTTTTTAATGGAGTTTGAAGACTCGACTGCATCGTCTTTCGCATTATAATTCGTTTAATTCAGAAATTCTTTTATCAATTAATACTTATTGTTTGAACTGACAAAACTCTTAGATTTATCCTTGTATTTGTGTTAACCATTTATTTTTACTCTTATATATATTTTTTAATTTATTCAATTACTATATGTGTTATTTCAATTTATTCAATCCATGTTAACTATGAATGCTAATTATATGGTAACTTATAAATATTTTTCATTATGACATGACTTTTTATATTCACATGACTGCCAATATCATCGGATAAATTGTTTTAAATTTGTTTTTCTAAGACAATTTAAGGTACATCCATTTATTATTTCTAAAACAATTTATTTAATGATACATGCTTTACATGGTATAAAAAACTCATCTCATAAATAAAAGATAATCAATAACATCATCTATGCCCGAATGCATAATAGAATCAAGACATAATATAAGTTATTTATTAGGTTAATTTGACAAATTTAAAAACCGCAGGAGATATTTAATCAAATTTAAAATACATAAAGATTAATTAATCATACTGGCAATTAAAATACATAATTGATATAAACACAAAAGTAAATTTAGAAGTTTCGAGTATGATACGAGGAAGGAATGCCTTGGCTATATATTGAACCAAAAGAGAAAGGATAGTTATAACAAAATAGCATTTCTAATGGCAAAAGCTAAGCTAAATTATCAATTTTTATTAAGTCATTACTATGTTCTCATTTCTCTCGGTTTCGGGCAGGGAGAGAGTTCCAACTATTAAGAATGATTAAAGTTCAAGTCTCCCTAGAATATTTGGGCATTAGATCCATTCAAACTATGTAAAGGAGTTGCTCTTAAAAACATTTCTAATTATAGGAGTTGGATTCATTCAGACTATCCTGCACATAAAAAAGGCTTCTAGCATCTCTCATCAGAATCACCATCAATTTAATTATAGGCGAATTTTTTTTAAATTTTAACAAGTTTATATAAAATGTTTTGCTAAATATAAATGTTAAACCCATTTATTCTACACGAGTCGAGTTTGTAAGTTACATGCAAGTATTGGACTTGATATAATTTTTTTTTTAAATATAAGATTTAACCTCTTCTAGACTATCTAAAAATACAATAATACAGATTACCTATAAAAATCTTAATTTAATCAAAACAATTTAAATCTATGCAAAAAAAATTCATTGCAGAGTGAAAAAACTCATGAAACCACGATTGTGTAACAAGCCAACAAAGATAAAGGGGTTAAGGCCTAAACAATGATGTCAAACTCTTAAGTAAGGTAAACTCTATGTTTGAAAGTTACATCTCTAGCAAGAAAAATATTAGCGAAGTATAAAAACTAAATGAAAACAATAACAAAGTCCATCTAAATTCCCCTTGCTAGGTTAAAAAAATATAAATTAGATATGGCAATAAGAGTTTTTTCCCTCAACTATCTTTATCAGTAATGCAAATCCTTCAAACATTTTTAAAACTTTTTATGAGAATTCCTTAAATCCTTTATCTTTGCATAAGAATTTCTTTAAGGATGCTTTTATATCAATCATCCCATGCTTCAAGAAGGTTATCTCATCATAATCTAAACAAAAAAAAATTAGTGGAGTTCAACTAAAGAACTTAGTCTCTCAAGCATAGATTATTTTGAGCTACCTTACCTCAGTTTTTTTTATCGTCTTATTAATTATTAGCCTTGTTGAATGTTGGGTAAATTTTGCCATGTGAAAAAAGAAAATAGGAAAAAAAATACATTTTATAGAATAAAATTTATAAGTCATTGCTAGCCTACAACTTTATTTTGACTATAAATAAAAACCTTGAAAAATATAACAAATATAAACTAATGACGTTGATCCCAAAAATAATAAAAATATATAGAAAATTATTGACTTATTAAATTAGACCCATAATTATACACAATCTCTTGCATTATTCTTAATTTATTTTGATGAAATGATTTATAAAATGACCATATATATATGGTCATTTTATAAATAGACGCGCACACATGCATCCTGAGGGAAGAAAAGCCGCAAATGTCATTCAAAATGAGACTTGAACATCTTAGTTGAGCTTCTGAAAAATAAGAAATTTCCAAATGGATTGATCAATGCTAGCTATTAAAAAACTTGGCAAACTCTACTAATATTTTAATAAAAAAATATAATGGTTTTAATTTCTTAAAAATATTTATTAGTTTGTAAACCGAGTTACCTTTCTAAACTATGTATATTATAAACATTCCTCTAATGATTTTTTCTGAAAACTTCTATAGTTACTATAAAATATACAAAATTATAATCAATCATATATTAATATTGCAAAGCCCTGAAACCATATTAGAACTTCGGTCCATACCAGCATTCGGGGGAAAGAAGAATTAAAGATTGATAAAAAGACAAAAAAGAAAAGAAAAGCAAGGATATGTGCTCTGTAACTAGAAAATATAAAAATTACAAAAAAAAATAGTAAAAAAAAAGGGCTAATAATTCATTTACTGCTACTATAATCCATAGAATCACAGCAAGTTGCAATTTCTTTGAACCCCACGAAAGATTTCTCTCATGAATTCAATGGCGGCAAAGGAGGCTGAATAAACACGAACCCCCCCGAACTACCACTAACGTGACCTTCAATCATTGAGTGCACACATTCGTATGCATCTTGACCAGAACTTTTATGCTCCTCGGTGCCAGCTGTTGCTTCTCAACTGGTCAATGGGTCCAGATTTCGAGATAAATTCTTTTTAATTTCTGAAAAAATTAAAATATCTGACACCCTGCAGTTGTTATTTATCGTCTCCCTCGGCGTGTTTTGAATTTGATTAATTATTGGTTTCTAGTTTTAATTAATTAATTAATTAAGTCTCTTCCAATCAAAGCTTGAGAGAAATCATCCATGGCAGGACGGTTAATGATTGGGCTGAGTCATTTTATTTTATTCAGTATTTCTCGCTCTCATATTGAGATATTTAAAGTTTAAACAATGCTTTTTTTAGGGCTTGCTTCTTTTTCCGAAGCCAAGTTGATCTACTTTATTGGTTTATTAGATTCATGGCATATTGCGTATCTTTTTTTTTTTGATATTTTTTAATGTGATTTTTTAAAAAAATAATTATTTATTCAATGTTTTTACTCTGAATATTTCTTTAATGTTATGTATTTCGGTCAATTTTCAAGTGACGGATGGATTGCCACGCTATGTAAAGTTGACATGCCGTAAAAAAAATTAAAAAATAAAAGGAAAAAGATAAAATATATCTAACATGTATTAAAAAAAAGAAAAATAAAAGATAATTTTAAAGAAAAATTATAAAACATATTAAATTGAAGAAAAATCAAAATTCCTTTTAATTTTATTTTCATCTTCCGGTGTATGATATATTCAAAAAAAAATTAAAATCCATAGCAATCAATAATTTAGGAAGAGGTGTATGATATATTAAAAAAAAAAAAATCCATAGCAATCAATAATTTAGGAAGAGACAAGATAAGAAATAGGAATTAATAATTTTTCTCTAGTTATTAATAACCCTTCGCACTTTTCTAATCCTGAATATGTGGGCAATGATAAGCCAATTGACTTGTCCCTTGAGCTAATTGTCTCATATATTTCCACATTAATCAACATTGGATATATTTAAGCTAATTGAATATTCATCCTTCATCCTTCATGAATAGAGTTTTAAATTTCAAAATTAGATAAGATTAAATCTCCATAATAGATATACATTTCTTTTATAAGGATTAAGTAAATATATATTTCTTTTATAAGGATTAGCCACTCTCATCCAACATCTACATCTAGTTTATCACAATAATTTCTCTAAAATAACTCACTTAATCAGTTGGGATTGAAAATAAAAGCACCATAACTGTTTAGATTTTATGATTACCTTTTTTGTGATAGGTTTAGCTAACAAAAAGATGGAAAAAAAAACAAAATACACCTTTTCTATAAAGGTTAAAGAGAATGAATAAGAACCTTTTTTAAACAAATTCTTGGTAAAATCACCATAGTCTTGCCATTTTATGGTTTTGATTAGCATGTATAAGGTTGTTTTTTAGCTCACCAAAAAGGAATCCTGGGAAGATCCTAAAAAGAAAAGCCATAAAAAAAACAGGAATCTTAAGAAAAAAACCAATCTAGCAATAAAAAAGAGAATAAAAAACAGAAAGGAAGAAAAAAAATATTATGTTGAAGAAAGTTAAAAGCTACATGGAAAGAGTTATTAAAATTTGCTTAAATCAAGCAAAACGGATAAGAACCAGTTGATATCATCTCTTAAAAGTAAGTTACTCAACTTGATGAAAGGGTAGAATTTATTGACGAAAACCCTCCCCTTTGCGTTTTAAGATTTAAATCTTTCATTCAAGTATTATTCAAGATGCTTTTGATTTAATTCGACCATGTTATAATTTGTTTTTATATGTATGTTCAAGTTTTTTTTGAATATATGTAGCAATATTTTTGTTAGTTCTAATTGATAATCTGGTATTTATGATGTTTAATTGATGATCACTAATATGCTTTTAATGCTTGAATCTTTGTTTTTATATATGAAAAATATATGTTATGGTTTGTTGATTATATGAAAAACAAGACATGTAGTGATGCTTGCTTATTCTAATGTTTTTGTTTGGTTTTGAAAGTTTATATAGATCATTTTAATGTTGTGTTTGGAGTTGAATGAACTTTTGAATTAATAAGAATATCATATGTTCATGTTTGTATATTCATAGTAGGTTATAAGCTTTAAATCATATGCATTTTAAGTTTTACGTGTTTATTGTTGATCTTGAAAGCTTAAGCATGAGTGCATAATTGTATATGAATTGTTTGAGTTGGATTTAAAATTTTACTTTGGGATTTGATGTATTTTCTAGGTTTAAGCCTTTATTGGGTTTTCTGGATTTCTGGATTTAATATCCATCCATTGAAGATTACATTGGATTTATGTTTTGCATGGTTTTTTGATCAATTATTGGTTCTTATTCATGTGTTTAAGCTTGTTGATAATTAATCTAAAATCCTAATGTTTTGAAAACACTGAAAACATAGCTTTGTGACACGACTAAAAGATTGATGTCTTCTCCCAAGTGCAGGAGTGTCGAAGTAATAAATAACCCGGAAAGACCGGGGTCGAACCACAGGGAGATTATTACATTAGTCATCTTATTCGATTAATGCTAATACTTGTAAATCTCGTCAAGCATTCATGATTATAACTTATGTTAACAACAAATCAAGTTTCTTTCATAGCTCAGGTGTCGGTTATACCATACATTATGGGCTATGAAAGTGCCAAGCATTTGTTGTACCAAGTGTTATACAACATAAATGTAGATTAGTCATTTAACAAGCAAAGTATTAAAGAGTGAACAAGATAACAAATACAAAACATGTTAGTATCAAACATTAAAGTCCATATTAAGTTTACATTATACTTATTCTTACACCATTAGTGTAGCCTTTTCACCTTGACATAATAAACTTAGCTAGACATAATGAAAGAAAGAAAAATAAATAAACAAAATAAGAACATAAATAAGATAAAAGTTAACTAAGTAAAGGAAAGGAAATGAAAGACATAAACTTGATATTAATGAAAGCAAAGCATAAACAGCACAAAAAATACAAAGAAAGAAAGCAAGAGCATGATCTTGATTTAGAAACCAAGATACTTAAATGCCTCCTTTTATAGGTCAAAATTAGGAACTATTGATTTGATGACTAATTGATGAGTAGGTGACCAACTCTTGACTTGGTGACAATCCTTATCTTCTTTTGTCTGTCCAAAACGTCATTGATAACGTCATAATTGGAACCACTTGAAAATATGAAAGTTGTAGAAAATTATCTTCGTTTTCTTATGTAAAAAATTCAGAGCATTTCGACTTGTGTTGAAAATCTTAAAGGGGTTAGCATGGAATTTGATGTAGATAAAGAAAAGAAGGGAATAAAAATTTCATCTGACACCAAACTAAAGGTGCGTTCAATACTTGTGTTGCCCTATAACAGGGGATTTGTCAAGACCTTTCAAACATCACTAGAAAAGATGGTGTTTGGTGAGTATATAATCATGCATGCTATAAATATTATTATTTATTAAAATACAAGAATGTCCATAAGTTAACTTGACATTAACATAAGAAAAACAATGATGAAAATAAGTAATTTAACTCTGATAAAAAAATTAAAAAAGACATAAAACCCTAGGCTTAAGCCATTATTATTTTCTGTTCCTAGGATATTTAAGTATTTTAATTATTCTAAAGAGTTGAAAAAACTAATATACCCTTGAACATTTTAAAAATTACATTTAATCATGATAAAAAGATCATCATGCCCTAAAATCTTAGCTCAATAGTTTTTTGACCAAGGGGCAAATTTATCAAAAAAATATTTTATTGAATAATGTTTATTAGTTTGTAACATAAACAACATCGAGGTGTTGCTAATATTTTTTCTAGCAGTAAAAAATTAAATTGTTCAGAGATTGATCGGATATGACCTGATTAACTTGACGGGTTTAAATGCAACCTAAACAATTGTTAAAAATTTAGTTTAACTCAAAATAAATATTTAAGATAATATTTTTTTCTTATAAATATTAAGATGATAATATTTATTATCGATTTAAACTAACATGAGTTAATTCGTTTATCTGCATGAAGGGTCATGAAACTATAATAACCCTATAAAAAAATTAAAATAAATTGTGATGCCTAATTTTCTGTAAACATAATATTAATGTTAAAAAAATAAAAAAATAACTGGAGTCAACCTGTTAAACCCATGTTAAGAAATCGGGATAACCCAATATAAAATATGTTAAAATAAATTATGAAACTCAATTTTAAATCAATTTAATGTTGAAAGATAAAATTATTAAAAAAATAATTATAAAAAAACATAAAAAATAACTTGAATGAATCTACCAAACCCATAACCTGAGTTATTAAATGATGATAATTTTATAGAAAGTGAACCGAAACAAACCAAAAAATCATGTTATGAGTTTGTGATGACTTTGTTAAAAGCAAATAAAAAATTTATAAAATTTATTATAAAATAAATTTAATGTTGAAAAATAATCAAATAAAAAATTTATAAAATAAATTTAATGTTGAAAAATAAAACTAAAATTAAAAAATATAAAATATAAAAAAATTAAAATAATAATATTTTATAAGGAGGGCAAGCTAAAATATGTTTTTCAGTTTTTTTTATGTTACTGATGTTAGTTTAAACGTAATCTGGATATTTCATATTTAAAAAAAAAAAAAGATCACGAGAGCCAACAAGTAAAATCATGAAAACCATAAATCTGCATTTTTTTTCTTCTGTTTTGCCTGTGGGCGGTCTTGACTTTCATCCCTCCCCCTCCGTCGGACTGTGGGCGAAAGACTTTTTGCTCTAGCCTCTCGTAACGCGCAAAGCAAGGCCCGATAGCAGCGCATTACTCTTTCGTCTCGGGGTTGGAGCCTAGTAAAACCAAAGAGGAGGCGACATGGATTGTGTAGAACTGCCCCCCTTGAATAAAAATTTCCATATTCGAAAGAGATTGCCATAAATCATATTTATGTTTTAAGAGTTTTTCAAAAATGTATAAATTTTTTTAGCATTTTTATATCATTTTGATAGGCCAATATTAAAAAATAAAAAATATTATTTTAATATATTTCTAAATAAAAACCACTTTAAAAAATCATTATTATTTATTTTTAAAAACACCATTTAAAAAAAAAAAGGCAGGGTGGCCATTGCATGGGAATATTCTGTGGGGTTAAATACAAAGGAGATGATCGTTACATGGAAGCATATAGCCGGCAACCCTCACAGCTTTTGCTGTTAATATATACTTTTTTGTTCTTAATTAGTTGTGAATATTAATATAATCCTAAAGTCACCTCTTCCATACCATCAAACGATAATATAAAGAGAAGGAGAGCATAAAATAAGTGAGTGGAGGCCCTCGAGGCTGCCATCTATTTGTTTTATATCACTTGTTGACCTTTTCACTTTTTGGTTGCTGGGAGGTTGTTGCCTTTCTCTCATCGTTTATAATTTTTAAAAATAAATTATTCAAATAATTAATCATCCACACTCAGGAAGATTTACACTCTGGATGGACCAAATTAAAATGAAGTTGCATGTTTAAAGTTGCTTGAAAATTCAAAAAAAAATATTTAATATTATTTCATGTTTAAACTTGTTCAGAATTAGCCTTGATCATCAGAAAAAAAAATGTAACAAATTTATTTAAGCAACTTGTAATAAATGGTGAATTAATTGAGAAATGTTTTTGTTAGAGACGTAGGTAGTGTTTGATGTTACATCGGACCATAATTTTTTAAAGTGTATTTTAATTTTAAAAACAATAAAATATTATTTTAAAATTTATTTTTAATATAAATATATTAAAATAATAAAAAATATTATTTTTTAAAACACTTTAAACAAACATAGCTTTGATCCTTCATAAAAAAACATCATTTCTCTAATATAATTTCATCATTTATCTCATGATTTCCTTATCAACACAATTAAAATATTTTTCTAAATAAAATCTTTAATATTTTTATATTACTTGATTTATAGCCCTAATTTTTTTAAGAAAATAAATAAATAAGTTAATAGAAAATTATTACACATATGAAAACGTGTGGGTTGGTGATCAACATATATCAAAACGTGTGGGTTGGTGATCATTGTTCATGTTTAAATAAATAAATAAGTTAATGGGTTGAGATTTCTTTATATTTGTATTTTCTCATGCACACAAAGTGTTTAGAGATTTTTTAACCTTGATGTTTTTTTTTGCATTTTAATCCTTAAACTTTTTAAATGAAACTTAATCCTCCCAAATTATATGATCTTGGTTTTATAGTTCAATATTTACTTATATTTGTATTTTCTCATGAACACAAATGTTAAAAAGATTTATGAGATTGAATTGAAAATCAATTTTGTTAAATAAAAATTTATCGATGGTCAAAAATAGAAATTAAAAAATAAAAACAAAAAGCAAAAAACAAAAAAAAAAATCCCATTTTATATTGGCAAGGCAAAAAACAAAAAAAAAATCCCATTTTATATTGGCAAGGAAAATTGCAATTTGCTAACTATTTTTTCAGTTTATCTATTATATGGTCAATTTTAACATTTAATTTGCTATACTTTTCAATCCCTTAAATTTAAGTAGAGAGAGAGAAAGTTCTAAAATCTTGGTGTCAATAAATTACAAGTGGAGCTTTTTGATGAAAATAGTTTTCTCCTCTCACAATGCAAAGAAGAGGAAGATCAACAACTTTAATTTTTTTTAATGAATTTTTGTTCCTAGGAGAGATTAAGGATTGATTTGTGATTGAAAACGAGTTTATAAAGACTTTTAAAATGTTTTTAATTTTTAAATGAAAATAAATAACAAAAATAGGTTTCCACGATCCTAAAACTGGGATCTAGTATTTCTTACCATCAAAGATGACTAGAAAAAATTATAAAGGATAAAAAATTGTTTCTCACAATGATTAATTTTTTCATCAACTAAGAAAAAAAAATGTCACCGGCTCCATTAATAAAAATAAAATTAGCTAGGCATGTTTGGCTTCTTGGATTAGCCAGGTGCATGGGCTTGACTTTTCAAGTTCAATAACACTTATTATCTTTTGTTTTTCTTTAAGTTTTGATTATTTGAAAAAATAATAATTAATACCTCCTTTTTTTAATTTTCACATTTTGTTTTTTTTTTTAATTTTAATCAATGCTCTTTCTTTTATTTTTAAAAAGCTGTAGTTGAACATTTTTAAAATACTAGTTATTTTTAAAAAAATTATAATTCATTAAAAAAATTATTGTAATTAATCTTTCAATCTTTTTCTCTATATTTTTTTATAAATAAATTTTTTATTTAGTGTATTTAAAATTTCTTGTAAAAAAGGCTGAAGTCACAAAACTGAGTTAGATTTTTTAAGGTGATTGGGAAATGTAGGTAAGACGTCGTATCACATTTCGCTTCGAGGTAAAAAAAACTTGAGCAACCAATACTGCATCTAGGCCCATGCATGCCCCAAGAGAGCGTACCTAGACCGACAGCCCTCAAGTCCCACCACTTTTTTTTAGTTTTAATTTTAATTATCATCCTCTCTTACATACATACATATACATACATATATATATATATATATATATATATATATTAGTTTTAATTTTAATTATCATCCTCTCTTATATATATATATTTTCATTAGTTTTTTTTTTATCAATGCTCTCTTTGTTTTTTTTTAAAATTTTGAGTACAATTTTTTAAATAATAGTTATTTTTATTTTTTTAATTTTTTTAAAATTTAAAAAATATTATTATAATTTATCCTTATTTTTTTTAATAATTTATATAAATAAAACGTGGTTACATAATGTATTTATGAAAATTAAAATAATTTGTCACTGAAAAAAAAAACCTCTAATATAAAATAAAAATAGTTTAAATTAAAAAGAAAAGTCAAGGTTAAATATTTGCATAAGCATTGTCTTTTTTAAGAAGAAAAACTAGCATTTTATTTTAATATTTAATTAGTATAAACAATACTTCATCGGTTTATTGATTAATATATATTTTTTAATTTATTTTATTAAACACAAACAATATCTTTGTGTTTTCTAGTTAAAAACAATTATGATATCTAAAAATATATCAATGTCATTAGAATATTCTTTTATGATGCTATAAATTAATTTTAAATCCATAGCGTAGCGCGGTGACAAGCTAATTTTGAATTATTATGTAAGAACATTTTTTGCTATTTTGTCAGATTTTCATATGAATATTAATCTATAGATAGATAGAAGATGGGCCAAGGCCTCTTGGTCTCTGAGCATTGGACCTGTTTGCAAAATTCAAAATTAGTTTTGGGCCATTCTATGACGAAAGCAAAAGGGCTCAAACAAGTTTTACATCCAGAAGTCCAATCCAAGGCAACGAAAACTACCAGAGCTGAATACCAGGCGCCTCCCGTCACTGGATCGTATATAAGCGGGAAGTGTCCTTCCTCTGCTAAACCAATCGAGACTCCAAGTTCGAAAAAATGGCCCCTCCCAAAGTGCTCATGGTAAGCATCACTACTTTACTCTCTCTCTCTCTTTGTAGTGAAGAAGAAGCTCTCTTATCGAAATGATTGCTTATGACAGGTTGCAGAGAAACCTAGCATCGCTCTATCTATTGCTTCTACAATCTCCGGCGGCCAAGTAAAAGACACTCTCTACCTCTGTTTTCTGATTCTCAAACCCTAGCTTTCTTTCTATTCTTTTTTCCTTTTTCCGAGTTTATTCGCATGGTGCAGATGCATAGTAGGAAAGGCACTACCGAGGTTCATGAATTTGAAGGAATGTTTAATGGATTTCCTGCATCCTTTAAAGTCACTTCAGTCATTGGACATGTTTTCAGGTCCTTTTCTCTCTCTTCCTGCTCTGCTGATCCATTAGTTTTGGCTTTATGTGTAAAGTAATGGGGGTTGAAAGTTATAGGGTTCCCTATTTGCTTTTTGTTGGACGACTCGGTTAGTTTTTCTAACATGTTGTTGTTTCAATTTTTTTTTTAAATTGACATGTCTTGGTGCTGGAGAAATGATTTTTTTTTTTTTAACTTCATCAATAGGGTGTGTTATCCGGGATTGGCTGTTAGCTTAGCTAGGGATTTCTCCTGGACGTTGGCCATTACTTATAGTTCGTAGGGGCAATGGTTGAAAAGGTATAAATATTCATAGCTGAGCGCCACTGTGAGTATAGGATTGTGGGATTTTGTTTGCATCGTGTGATAGATTATGATTCTGGCATATGGTTAAAAATGAAGATACCATGCTCATAAGTGTATTGAACATGTGCAATTAAATGACAGTTCCTTTACTAAACAAGTAGAGTGTTGGCTATCTATGTCATGTTATATGGATATCAGCATTCAATGGAATTTGTTTTGGTTCAGCTGTAAGTGCTTTGCTTATCTTAGCCACAATAGCTTATTTCACACTACTTATTGTGTTCCCCCCCTTTCCCCTCTTCTTATGCAAGTTTAGTGTAGATTTTCCAGCAAAATATCAAGACTGGGCCGCCACTGATCCTGCTGATCTTTTTCAAGCTCCAATTCGTAAGACAGAAGCAAATCCAAAGGTAACGCTGGCTCTTGTCATCTATTTGCAATTTCTTTACGAGTTTAAATGTCAATCATAATACTTCATCCATGGGTCTGTGCGAAGATCTCAAATCACAGTGCATGTGACATTTTCATTGCATGTAAAAATTTGATGTTGTGGTATCCATCAATTTATATGTGTTTGGGAATGTGGTAGCGGTTGCTTTTTAAAGTACTTTTCATTTCAAAACACATTAAAATAATATTTTTTTATTTTTTAAAATTATTTTTGACATCATCATATTAAAATGATTTGAAAACATAAAAAACGTATTACTTTAAAGAAAAAAATGTTTCAAATTTTTTCAAAAACGCTTCCGAAACGCAATGCCAAATCAGTTGCTTGTTCACACGTGCATTGGCTGCTTTCTCCTATAACTCATGCAATATCCGTTGTGATCATGATAATGTCTTTCAATAAATGCTTTCTTATATTGCTTGCAAGTTGCAACTTATAGAGTAGTTTTTTGTTTTTAAACAAATACATGTAGAACTCAACAGTTATTGAGAACACAACTATCGCGGACTGTGATTTTTTATAACTTTTTTATGCAGACGGTTTAAGTCTTCTTTTCAGAGAATAATTTGACTGTTTCTAGGTGTCAAGGTTCAATGCTTGTAGGTATTTAAGTCAAGAAGCTCATGGTTGCAGGCTCATATTTGTAGGCATTTAAGTCAAGAAGCTCGTGGTTGCAGTCATTTAGTATTGTGGTTGGACTGTGATCGTGAAGGAGAAAATATATGCTTTGAAGGTAACTTATAGCTTTTGAATGTTTTGATGCAAGTCTCATGGTTATATAGTACTTGATTTTTTTATGGAAATCTAATAAATTTGAATTCTAATACTTAATAAAAAAATGAGGGTCTGAACAGAGTGGTTAATCAGCCTTGAGAAGTGGGGAAGACTTGAAATATTTGTGTCTTTGTGGACTTGATTGTGTAAAAGTTGATTATACATAGCTGGTTATTTGTATAGGAGTAAGAAGAGAAACCATTATCTGGACCACTACAACAGACTGCCATCAAAAACCCTAAAAACATTAAATCATAACCGAGAAAACAGCAAATCACAACCACTGGTTTGAAACCTTAATTGAAGAACCCAAATAATTATGCTACTTGAACTCACCGTGCCAAAAGTGAGATTTGACTTTAAGGTGGTAAATAGGAAATTTGCAATGAATAGACTTGAAGAACCTAATTAAATCTGAAATGGCAGTTGGATTCTTGCAGACCAAAAAAGTCTTGTTTTTCATGCCTCCCATAGCTTGAGTTTTGGATTTCCGCCACAGGCAGGTGTTCTATTCATTACTTTCATGGACTAAAAAAACAAAGATACATTGCTGTCCTTACCAAGAGGGAAACATCATATGTAATATAGCTATTTAGATATGCAATTGAGAAATGGAAAGGAAGCCTACTTAGAAGGACTGCATGATGTATAATTGGAGGCTGATCTTCACATATGCAAATGAGTGTATGTGCGTTATAATGTGTCTTAAGTTTGGGTAACATATTACTAAATTTTATTCTATCAGAATTCAGCTTACCTACACACTTTTTTTGTTCTAGAAAATCAATGGAGCTACCATTTGCTGGACTTACTAACAAAAATGTTGCCTTTGCTTATTAATAAATTTCTCACCTGCTAAAATTTATGTTAACTGTATCAACTACCAAGAGCTTGGATGCACATGCTTTCTTCACAAAATTGGCCGTCATAATTTTCTCCAAATATTTGACCTCAAAATTAGAATTTGTTGGAATTTAGTCAAGACTTTGTTAGCTACATAAAACAAGTATAAAACAGTTATAATTTTTCACTATCTCTATCTGCCATAATAAGTGAAAGTTCATTGTTTATACAGTTATTCAGTGTACCGGTTTTCAAGCAAATGATGATAGAAGAAAGGTTTATCGTGCACGATTTTCTTCAGTTACTGAGAAAGACATTTTGAAGGCGATGAACTGCCTAGTTGAACCCAACGAATATGAGGCACTGGCTGTGGATGCTCGGCAAGAGATAGATTTGAAAGTTGGCGTTGCATTCACACGATTTCAAACTAGTTATTTCCAAGGAAAATATGGCAATCTTGATTCCAGAGTTATCTCGTAGGTTCTTTCTTCTCTTATTATAGTTTATCATGCAGTTGTCTTTAGCATTGTAATGCTTTGTTTTCTTGATGCATTCCAGTTCCATGCATCAATAGGAATTCTATTCCGTAGTCTAGAATCTCTGAACTCAGAGAAGGTTAGGGAAAATTAAAGATCATTTTGATGAATCTTTTCATTTTCTTCCAAGTGCCCATCATTGGATTAAATTATACAATTTGTTGATTTGGTAGCTTTGACCATTAAAAGAAAAAGTAACTGATGTTTGGATGTGGATGATTCACAGAGTAGTATGATGTCATTTGACAGATCATCTGGAATATTGGTTCTAGGTGAAGTTCTGTTCTCCTTCATTCTTGTTCTTCATTTAACCACCATACTTAGCATTCTAGGAACAATCTTAAAGTCCATGACAAGGAAGAGAGTATATGCCTGCTCCACTCGCCCCTCCTAACTCTCTCTCTCTCTCCTGTGGAAAGAAAGCACTGGGTTTGAAGAACAATCCAGACATTGGGTTTTTTTACTTTGTTGTGAGGAAGATGTTGGGCTGATGCTGCTTCAGGAGTTTTGAGTCAATTCAAAGCATCCCAGCCATTGACTGGGATACTTTGAGTTTGATTGGTATAACTGTTTGCTTTATTTGTTTGTGAATTTTTTTTCTTGTGATATGGAACTTGAGTGAAATTGAAGATGGGAGATCCATGAATCCAGCTTCCTGTTTCTATTCGATACTTCTGTTTCCATTGTCACAGCAATTTCAGTGGCCAAAAAAAATAGCGCACTCACACACGCATCTTTTCCTTCTAGTTTATGCTACTACTTGGAGAAAAAGTGATGGTAAAGAGAGAAAATGGCCTTTGATAGACTTTCTTCTGTTATTCTTTTTTCTGTTTTAGAAAAATGGATGTTGCAGTAGAACCAACCCTTTTAGAGTGGGTTCTGCTTCTCCATTATATAGCTAATTAATATTATGAAAATAGTATAGGTGCCAGTTTTTTTTGGTGAAAAAATGGAAAGGTAGGCAGGCTATCCCACACTCTCCAGTAGGGAACATTGCGCCCACATCACACCACCTTTTTATATGGAAAAAGCCCCACCTCTCCTATGTTGAGGCCAAAGCTTAGGGTCTTTTTGAGGGTAGCTATGATCATGCATGGGTTGCCAAGTTGACACCAGTTTGTTCAATATTTTTAAAAATTTGGTCAACAGTCAAAACTCCAAATTACCTTGGTTTTTTAGGACCACATTTGGATGTTCTAGTGTTCAAGGTCTTGATTACCCATATTGAAAGTAGTAGGATGAAATCCAAGAAACTGGACAAGTTTGAGCACTAATCAAGGCATGAAATCTTTGTTTGATTCTATTAAATTTCAAGAGCCTTGTTTTTGCCTTGATTCACAAGGTGTCTCTATCCATCCTACCCCTTTATTTCCTCCTCTTTCTTTTGTACTACATGCAATAACATATCCTATTTTTTAGTTAAACAACTGATAAATGAGAACGAAGCAAAATATTGAAGCATTCTTCAGAAGAAACACGAGCCATGCTACTGGTACCGCTGCTGTCTCTGCTTTATCAGTGTTTGGGGATTTCAGGAGCCTTAATTTCTTATATATGCAAGAAGTGCCCTTTATGAATTTCAAGGGTAGCCTAGTGGATTCTGGGTTTTATATCCTTCCCTTTAGTCACTTTATTTTGTTATATATCAATTTACTATATTGATTTCATAGGAAATTACACTCTTTAGTAACTGTTTATTGTTCTCTTTCATCTATTGACTGCATTCTTCGTTGTCTTTAATGCTCTTTTTTTGTCCTCTTTGCTCACCTGGTTGGGGTGGCAAAGTGTCTAGCTTGCTTTGCAGATTTCTGACTGTGGTCTTTTTTTTTTTAAATTGCAAATGCACTTCACTTAACTTTAGATTATGTTTGTGTATGGACATGAACTCCATCTTGTTCCAATATTTTACCTCAAGCAATCAGTTAATCATGCTTACTCACCTCGTCTTTCAGATATGGGCCGTGTCAAACTCCTACCCTTGGGTTTTGTGTACAGAGGTATTTGCAAATTACTACTTTTAAGCCAGAAAAGTTTTGGGCTTTGCACCCTCACGTAATGGTAGATGGCTATGAACTTCAACTAGAATGGGAACGTCACAAGTTATTTGACTTGGATGTGAGACTTTCTTTTCCTTAACCTAGATTTTCTCAGTTTTAGCTTTTATCTTGACAGAAAAGCTGTATCATATTTTTACATATTGCAGGTTACTTTGATGTTTCAAAAGCTGGTATTACAGGATAGAATATTGGAAGTAACTGATATGTCAGAGAAACAGGAAAGCAAAGGCCGTCCTCCTGGTCTAAACACAGTGAACCTTCTAAAGGTTAGAGAAAATGTGGGACTGAGAAAAGAGTCCTGCCACTTGCAAGCTATTGTTATAGCTTGTTTGGTGGCTTGGTTCAGCTTATTCATTTGCAACTTTGTATCTGGCATCTTTGCTCATTTCTGGTGAATCTGGTCTAAACACAGAGAGCCTTTTAGAGGTTAAAAATTCAGGGATTGGGAAAAAAAAGCTGCTTATTGTAAGTATTTGGGCTAGCTTGGTTAGGCTTATGCATTTGCAACTTCTTTTCCAGTATCTGTACTCTCCAAGCATGAGCTGAGCTCTTCTAGGTTTGGGTCATGGGGGCTCGCAAGTGCAGCTTGAATGTGTCATGGAGCTTAAAGTTTGAAGTTCCTGAACATTTTTAATGAGGCATATACACTTATCAGTAGGAAATTGCATGGACAAAACAAGAGTACCTGCTATTCCCATTCTCCTTTCTGTTAGTTTTTCACTTGTGTTTCTTATTATACTTCTTTCCTAAATAAAAGAAGGAAAAAGACACCTGGCTATTTGTCTGTTCTCAAACAGCTTTCAAGTTGATGAGCCCCCTAGGTCAGCCCAAGGTCACAAACATTTTTTACACTTGGTTTATGTGCCTGCTTAAAAGTAGGGGTGTTCATTTTCGGTTTGGTTCGGTTTTTATCAAAAAAAGTAACCAAACCGGAAAAAAGTTTTTTGAAAAAAAAACCCGAAACCGAACCGAAACCGGGTCAAACCGACCGGTTTCGGTTCGGTT
>NW_011500051.1:305799-322817 GCF_000495115.2 Populus euphratica
GGTTTCGGTTCGGTTCAGTTCGGTTTTTCGGTTTTTTGGTTATAAAACCGAACCGAACCGAACCGAACCGGCTGGTTTTTTCAAAATTTTAATCGGTTTAATCGGTTTTTTTTTTTCCGGTTTTCTCGGTTTAATCGGTTTTTCGGTTTTTTTGAACACCCCTGCTTAAAAGCATCTGGTTTATTCATATTTGATGGTACTGGAGAAGTTGTTATGTTCCAAAGTAAGTAAAGTGGGAGAGAGTTTTTGACTCAATGCACACCTTCATTAAACTACTTGCATGCGTTGAATGCAAGTTATATTTTAAGATCCATGCAAGTAACAACAATACTTCTATAGTATACTTATCATATTTTTGGTAGTTATGGATGTAACCCTTTGACATTATTATGCCCATGAAAGATAATGCTGGCAACTGCTAATTCTGAACTATGATATGGTTATTTTGATGGGTAACTAAAATTTTAACGCCAAAAGGTTGGAGGAAATCTTTTATGATACAGTGTCAGCTATTTGCTTAGTGTCAATTACAAGTATGTGGCCAATGTAAATTAAAAAATCAGTCTCTGGTTCTGTTCCCATTAATGTCCAACTTGGTAGGAAAATCTAGAGTATCCTACTCTAGCATTTTTACATGAAATGGCTGCTCTCAAGACTCATATCTCTTTGTGGTTGTATGGCCAGAACTCTCACCATTATAATAAGCAGTGTTCCCTATTGCCTAGTGTCATTTACTCCATGTGATCTTAGAGTTAACTCTGCAAGTTCTTTGTATAGATTGAACATGTGCTTAAGACATTAATGTGCTTTTCAGATTGCTTCAAGTGCATTAGGCTTTGGACCTCAAGTGACCATGCAGCTGGCTGAACGTCTATATACGCAGGGATTTATCAGGTTTTCCTATGTTTCTTGTCCCAATGTAATTACTTTGTTCTTTGGTTAGATGCACTTGTTTTGGCTAGCAAATATAAGTTCTCTACTTATTTTCATAGTCTTGTTGTATCATTAGCCAATCTTAGCTGAATACTATTGTTAGAGTTTGATTTATTGAGATATGAAGTATCTGAGCTTCGTGACAAAAATTTTCTTTTCGATTCATTGTGCTGGAACTGGATAAGAAAAATCGTATATTGCACTAATAATATAACCTACAGGTGTACATGGTAGATTCTAAAGCTGAAAACTATGACGACCAAACATGTTGTTTCCAAAGGTTTGGGTGTCCAAAAGTATATGCTAATGCTAATTTAAATCTTTGTTTGTTCGGGTGAGTGACCCGCCTAGAGAAGTCTGGGCAGAAGGGCAATGCTAAATAAATTCTATATGCCTTTTTCTTAACATAAATAATATCTCATGAAAAAAATTATGAGATTAAACAATAAATAGGGGAGTTAATGTGGAGTTATTCATTTTGCAACCGATTTGTTAGTTTATATTCTCAGAGCCTAAGGCCCTGTGATTCAGTAATATGGACCTATCTTTTTAAGCACTTCTTTGTCTAAGAATTATACATCTATAGCCCCTATCCCTGTTTGGCATATAATTCGTGTAGTTTGTACTGTTTGTGCATAGAACAACTGTTATTTTACAATTATGCACGGGTCATAGTTGAATTTACTGTCCATCTTCCCAAATCAGCTATCTTCTTGAATCGAATAATATATAATATTCACAATTGCCTATATGAATTGAAGATTGACAATAGATACATAAATATATACATGTTGGTAGATACTCTAATTATTCAAATAATTGGTTTAATTACTTTTCCTTGTGTTTATCGAATTCAATACCCCTTATAATTTTATGCTGCTCTTTTAGTTATCCACGTACAGAGAGCACTGCCTACCCTTCCTCATTTGATTTTAAAGGCACACTTAGTGCACTAGCAAACAATCCAATGTGGGGCGATTATGTCCAGGGACTGCTTTCTGGTGGTTATCATAAGCCTCAATCTGGAAAAGATGCAGGTGACCATCCTCCTATAACTCCAATGCGGTCAGCAAATGAGGATATGCTTGAAAGAGATGCTTGGAGACTATATCAGTATGTCTGCCAACATTTTCTGGGGACTGTATCTCCAGACTGCAAGTATACAAGGTAAAAGTCTCGAAGTTTTATCCTTGTATTTATGGTCTATTCTTTATTGTCTTACCCTTGGCTTTCATCTTTGCACCGCAGTCAGTCATGAACCTATATGACACCTGGTCTTCTAGTATTCTGTCATTTGATTTGCTGCTACATGTTTGCATACCATTTCTCTTGCATTCCATGTCCTTTCACTTCAAAGCTCTTCCCTGATATTATGCTGTTCAAAGCTTTCATTTTAGATCGCCTTTTCACCTTGCTCACAATGGATGTTTGAAGTCAACTGATAACCATGTCATTCTCATAATTGTTAGCATTTTCGGGTTTGATGAGAGAATGATATTGAAAGCATGCTTTGCCTTAAAACCAAATGTTTATGAGTGGAGAAATGGCAGCTTCTCATCTGTGCTATTGTCAAGACTGGTCTTAATGGATGGATGGGGGATGACCTCTCTGCAACTCAACTTGTTAAGGAATTCACAGAAACTATGTTCTTTCATAGTGAGGTGGAAAGAAAAAAGAAGCCATATTCATTTGGTATCAGAAGCAATTGTTTTCAATATATGTGCCATTGCTAGGAATGGCCCCTGGTTGGAGGGCGATGAGTGATGCCTGCTTTGCATTCAACTAGTCAAGAATTCTAACAAACAAACTTGTCTTGGTCTGGCTCAAAGCTTGTTTTGAATCAGCTTGAAAATCGAAGTATCTAAGTTTGAGCAACACTTTTTAGAACAATGAGGCTAGGCCTAGCCATTGTGCTCGACTCAATAGCTTGCTAGCTGGTCTTTTTGCTAACTCTTATAACAGGTTATGAATGCTATGGCACTTACAAACTCTTGTTACTGCTCACATCTATGGTGCATATTATTTCTCTGACCAAACTCTAAGCCTAAAGTTATTATTTTCTCTTAAAACCTCCAAGCTCTTACATTTGAAACAGTTGATGCCATCACAATAAAGCCAGCTAGAGAATCCTTAGAGTGAAGGTTCGTCTTCTATCATTGTGGTGGACTTTCTACCAGAGCAAGCATGGGATGGATAGGATTTGACTATAGCATGCTATATACCAATTGCATTCTTGGCATATCTTAGCTGGAGTATGCCATGCTAATACAAAGTTGCATAGCATGACTAACAGAGCAAATGATAGTCAAGTTGCATGGCCTGCTGTGTGTATTGGGTGTCGGTGAACTAGAGAGGAAATCTTAACTTATTTTGTGGTTTAACAGTGCTTCTGCTTCTTTTCGTAACAATCTAGAAGTCATACACAGAAGATTTTCACAATAAAATAAAGCAAAACAAGAGGGTTGCCTCTTTCTATACAAATGGCCACCATTGTGAGCCATCCTAAGGGCCAGTGATTTATGCCATGTGTGATGTAATTTTAAAAAGCTTATTTGATCTGAATTGTGTAAAGTTTGGCATATGTGGCTTTGTTGTATTTTTTTTTGCTTGGTGAGTGTGTGAGTTCTACTCAATAGTTTGGCATATAGGATAGGAACTCATGTGATAGGCGTGTTGGAAATCTGGATCCCAGCTGAAGTATTTTTATGTTTTTTACATGCTTAGTCCAAACATCCTAGTCATCTGCTTGGCTTGATCCTTTAGCATCATTAAGGCCAAACTTATTTGCTTTATCTGCTATGAATGGAGTGAGACTAATGTTGATATCAAATGTTGAATATGAACCATGTCATTCCATGCTTTCTTGGAGTTTGGAGACCATTACTTTGAATGTACATATTGGGGATTGACTATCCTGTATTGTGATTATGTAAGTAGGTTAGAATGTTGAGTGCAATATAATTTGTGTTATATAAGCTAGAAATCAGAAGGAAAAGTGTCATTTTATCTTGGGTTTTTAGTCAAGTATTGTTGGAACCATGCTTCATGCAAACCCAAGTGATCTTTAATTTGAACTAAGAAAACTGTTTAAAGCCAAACTTGACATCTCAATGTACAGAAACTTATGACTGCATTTATGTGTTGCTACCATATCAATAGGCTGCTATTCTTGTTATTGAATGTGTCTCTTACAAAATATTAATTTGATTGAATTGTTGTCAGTGGTACTTGGGTGGTCAATCAAGTCACAGTGTTTATGAATGCTATCATTGATTTAGTTTTTTTCTCCCTGTCACAGTTTTATTTTGCGAGAACACAGTACTTATTATCACTCAATGATGCATGGATGGCTATTCTTCTTGTATTCATTTTCAGTGCATTTGTGATAGTTTTCTGATTTTTCTTTCTTCTTGACAGATATCTTACTCTCTTTCTTCTCCCTGTACTGTTTCTCATCTAATTGTATGTTCATAGACAAATGATGTTCATTTCAGGACAAAGGTAGAGTTCTCAATTGGTGGAGAGTTCTTCCATTGTATAGGTCTGCATGTTATAGTTAAAGGATTTACATCAATTATGCCATGGTTGGCAGTAAGTGAGAAAAATCTTCCTCAGTTTGCAAAAGGAGATAAAATTGAAGTTTCTAAAGTTGAGCTATTTGAGGTATTCTTGGAACTATCATGCTTGCAATTTCTTCTGTTTAGTGCCTGAATTTTATTAGACACTGTCCCATCCAACTGGGAGTCAATTTTCCTCTCTCGGTTTTTTTTTTTTTTTTTTTTTTTTTTTTTTTTTTTTTTTTTTTTTTTTAAAGGAGGGAAATATATCTTATTTAGGGGATTCTCTTTGAGCCTTTGATGGTTTTGGGATATGAAAAGATGATAAGATGTTGTGGAAATGTGCATGTGCTATGACTTGGTGCATTTGGAACAAGTGCAATTCTATGATTTTCCAAACAAACTTGTCCTTCCGACTTCTTTTGTATAAATTTGTGTTTTTAGCATCATTATGGTGCCTCAGCTGTGAGACTATCTAGTAGATTTTCCCTACTAGATGATACAAAGGGATTGGAGAACACTGTTGATCTAGTTTTGCCTTTTTTGTCTTCGTTCTTTTGTTTATTCTGTGGGACGATGCCTTATCTTCTGCCTGCACATTCTTCACCTAATGTTAATAATTTTTTTTTTGTTCAAAAAGAAATATTAAACTTGGTATGGGAACAGTATTTCTGGCTTAAGGTGGATCAATGCTTTTTGACTAGGTTTGTATCTGTTCCATGCCTCTTTAGGACAGGATTGTGCTATTTATAAAATGCAACAAAGTGACAACTGCAAAACCAATATTACTTTAAATGTTTCAGTATTATGGCGGTGCTTTATGAGTTCATAAAATATGTAGGGGCAAACTGTTCCTCCAGATTATCTCAGTGAAAGTGAGCTGATTTCTCTGATGGAGAAGAATGGAATAGGTACAGATGCATCAATATCTGTACATATTAACAACATCTGTGAGCGCAACTATGTTCAGGTACATTATTATTTATCCCTGTTTAAAAAGGTGGATTTTCTTTTTTTACAAGCTCTAAAAGAAACATAAATTCTTCTTCCTTACTATTTTGTCTTGTTTTCCCCAATTCTGATATTCCATTCTGTTCAAATTGCAGGTACAAGCTGGTAGAAAGTTGGTTCCAACAGCTTTGGGTATCACACTAATAAGAGGCTATCAATGTATTGATCCGGATCTCTGTTTACCAGATATTCGTGGTTTTATTGAGCAGCAGATTACCCTTGTTGCCAAGGGCGAGGCTGATCATTCTTGTGTTGTTCAGCATGTGCTAGAACAATTCAGGCGGAAGTACAGTTACTTTGTTAAGCAGGTCAGGATTTGATTCATTCTTTTCCTTCCCTTTTTCATCTTTAATTCATAGCTGAAAGCATTGCTTGATGCAAAGTGGAGTTAGGCTTTTGTCCTCTCTGCTCTCTCTCATGTCAACTTTTGTGGTAACCTTAATAAATTAATATATCATTTTTGTCGGTTGTAGAATGATAATAGTAGAAATGCTATTTTAGGTAATGTGAGGTAGAATGAATCGCCATCATATCACATTAGTGTGTTATCCATGGAGCAAGTGATGCCAGAGTTACATGGATTTTCCCGTCATATTTAATTGGATGGGGAAGTCTTCTTGATTTATTTGACTTTTTTTGGCGACCATTGTGCCAATCATTTTGACAGGATTTTTTTTTTAAATATTCAGTAATCTATATATGAATGAAGATAAATGGTGCATTGCATTTGTCTACTTTGGCTGTACATCGCTTTTAATCTGCTACAGTAGTCAGTGTTGTTGAACTTTGATTGTGATGATTACTTTTCTTCCTTACTAGTTTGCTTGCTTTCTATTTGATCAGATTGACAACATGGATGCATTGTTTGAAGCACAGTTCTCCCCACTTGCTGACTCAGGACGTGCTTTTAGCAAATGTGGTAAATGCCTGAGGTACATGAAGTACATTTCTAGCCAGCCATCACGTTTATATTGTGGTACATGTGAGGAAGTTTATTATCTTCCTCAAAAGGGAACAATCAAGGTAATTAACTTCACTAGAAAAAATTATCAATGCTCTTGATTTTATACGAAAATGCATGAATGAAATATAGAAAGAACTTTACAGTATGTTTCAGGTTTTGAAACTGAGGAAGCTGTGCTGTAGTTTCATATTATCATCCAGTAGCTTCTTTCTGTCTTTTGGCTAGGATAAAATTGCCTGATACTCTACAGTTTCATGTTTTCTTCATGGACATGATGCTTGTCTCAACATTCTGCTACTACGTTGAGCACAAATGAGCATTTTTGTGCCACCTTCACTATGCAATTTAGTTTTTCTTCTGTTTTCTCCTGTTTGTTTGATAAGAATCTCTTGAATGAAGCAGGCATTTCCCGAAATGAATTACAAATTGAGGAGTGTATCTAGAGGAATTATAGATTGACCAGTTAGCATCAATTTGTTTTGGGTATCTTGTACTGAATAAAAGGCTAAAGTGCCAAAGTGAAGAATTTAATTTGACTGTCTTCATATAGACATGATATAATGTTTGTAACTTGCTAATGTAGAAGAATAAAAGAGAGAGAAGATAAACTATTCATCCTGAGGAATTCACTACAAAACAATCATGGTGGACTTCCACCTCTCAAAGTTAAAACTGAAATTGTCAATTCATGGACAACTCCAAATTTGTAATCCGTACGGTCATGTATTCCCCCCCTCTTCGGATTCCCTAAGGGTCTGTATCAATTGGCAGGTGTTACTAGTTGAATTACCATAGCATATCCAAATCACAATGATGTGGAACTCGTTGGTGAAAATGCTCACCATACAGTGGGATTATTAGATTTTGTGACTAGGTATCTCTTGATCATCAGATTTGAAACTCCATAGCATTATTCTCTTAGATCTTTTGTCAAATCAGTTTTAGCTAAACCATCATTTTAACTAAATAATGTTTTGTTGACGGGAACACAAAGATTTGAACCAGTGGTAATTATGACAGAGTTTGTGGTTCTGGCCACTCAAAGCCTGAGGTGTTTGCTTTTACGTGCAGTAAGGATGACATTACTGTCATCCTGTGTCTAAAATCACTGTTTTGTTCCCTAATAACTAGCTGATTTTTTTTTTGGCAGCTGTACAAGGAACTAACATGTCCTTTGGACAACTTTGAGCTGTTGATCTTTGCCATGGCTGGTCCAGAAGGCAAGTCATTCCCACTTTGTCCTCTCTGCTACAATAATCCTCCTTTTGAAGGAATAGATGCTCTCTTTGGTGCTTCTAAGACCGGTAGTTCTGGGATGTTGGGGAAGGGGGCAGGCATGCCATGCTTCCTCTGTCCACATCCTACATGTCGACATTCTTTGATAGCTCAAGGGGTTTGTGCTTGCCCCGAATGCAATGGGACACTTGTTTTGGATCCTACAAGTGCTCCCAAGTGGAGACTTTACTGCAATATGTGCAATTGCCTTGTCTTGCTCCCTCATGGTGCTCACCGGATTTCCACTACCCGAGAACGATGTCCTGAATGTGACTCAACAATCATAGAAGTGGATTTCAACAGGAATACAACGCCCTTGGAGGATGGAGCGACCCTGCATGTTGGTTGTATTCTTTGTGATGATCTCCTCCATTCTCTCGTCGAGGTGAAGCATGGAAAGTCGTTCTTCAAGCGAGCTGGTAAGTGGGCAAGGGCAAGGGGAAGAGGTGCTTACAGAGGAAGGGGACGGGGTTTTGGAAAAATGGACCCTAAGATGAGCTTTCGGGATTTCTAAACGAGCTTTTCTGGATAATTATGTTGCTCTTCTACATAAACAGGGAATCCGGGGTTTGCTACGTTATGTTGTTGTGCGAGCATAAAGCCGTGAACTTGTGGCGTTTGGAACCTTGACGAGAATGAGAGTACTAAATATTTTTATTTACTGCTGTTTTCATATCTTTTCAAGTTCAGTTTACTGTCGCTGTTTCTTCAGTTGGCCGTGACGATGCCGTGGTACTGATGGTGCTACTGGGCGGAGCTGAAGGTGAATCCACCTAAAACTCTTGTCTAAAGAAACATGTCGGGGAAATTAAAGTGTCAGCACCCCCTAAAAAATAAAATATTTTTCTCTATTGAACTCAAATTAATAAAAATATATTTCCGGTTAAAAAAAAAAGACTTCCCCTTTCAATTTAATTTAAACAACCCTAGGATGAATGCAGGTTGGTTATAAAAAAACACAAATTGACCGAGAGGAGATTCCCATCCACTCCCGACATCCAAACGCGGCCTTATGTTTGTTTGTGAGAAACAAGAGAAAGCAGGGATAAGATGAGTGGTGTTGGACGCTTGTGTCCTAATTATCCCCGGTCATCCGTAACAGAATATTCCTAACGGTGACCAAACAAATCCTCATTTCCTAAACCTGACAGAAGCCTTTATTTACTTCTATTACTTGCTAATTTATTTATCATACATTATTATTATTATTAAATTCTACCAAACAAATCCTATACTATTATCCTCAATTTTGTAAATAGAAGGAGATAAAATCCCATTTTTCTACAAAATAAACAGGTCGTTTTCTATATCTGAGCAAAGAGATGTGGAAGTTTTCTCATTCCCCCCACCCCACCCAGAGAGCAAAAGTCACTGCCAAACAAAGACTCGGCTATATCTTGTAATAGACAAGAGTCGCCCAAACTACATGACCTGTATTTTCGCACCCCTGCTGCTGTCTGTCTAGTTTCTTCTCCGATTCTCCCTCCCCCTCTCTCTCACGCACTTTTTTCTTGCCTGAACCAATTTTCCATTTAAAGGGGTTAGTACAATTGCCTCTTCTCTTTTATTCTCTCTCCCTGCCTTCTTAATTATACTTGGAGCAAAACTTGGTATGCATAAACTTCCTTGCTTCAATCTTGAGTTCCAAGTTGCATGAAAAATTGAATCTTGAGCTTCTTCCATCAAGAAAGAGAAGAGAAGGAATAGACTTTGATTATGCGTTTCGTTTCTTGGCTTTATTACTGTTTATGTTCTGCAATCTTATTTCATTTTCTTCTTCTTTTTTGTTTGCAGGGCTGTTGTTACAGTTGTTATAGCTCTTGAATTTGGTTTTGGAGAGATGAGTGCATTGAACTTGAGCTGGTATAGTAAATCATTAGACTCTCAAGTTGCCTTGAGATGTGGCTCTTATCCTTCTTGTTCTCACCAAACTAATGCACTAGCTTTTAGAGGCAGTGAATCAATGGGCCATTCTTTGAAATTCGCATTTGGAAATTCTTCTGCTAAAACAAGACTAAGGAATCATATCCGCCCTCCTTTGCGGGTGCGTAGTTCTCTACACTATAGGGTATTATTTAGTTGCCAATCAATACGTGAAAATTTGTGGTGCTCTTTTGTCTTACGCTATAGGTTGTCTGTGTGGACTATCCAAGACCGGACCTTGATAACACGATGAATTTCTTAGAAGCTGCCTTGTTATCTTCATCCTTTCATTCTTCTCCGCGTCCAGCTAAACCATTAAAGGTTGTCATTGCTGGTGCAGGTGATGAAATCTTATCCTTTTTTTGTATGGGAAAAAACTGTGTTTTGATTATTTAGATTGATTTCTATCTATCTGTCAATTTTTTTTGTTGAAATACTGTCCTCGTGTTTAATTAATAATTTTGAAGCTTGTACTTTCACAAGATTTTTGCATGTACTCTTGAGAGATTGTGCTATTACTTATTTGTGTGTGTGACTAAAACTTTTCCTTATTTTTCAGGTTTGGCGGGTTTATCGACTGCAAAATATTTGGCAGATGCAGGCCATAAGCCTATATTGCTTGAAGCAAGAGATGTTTTAGGTGGAAAGGTTTTTACACTGCTCTATTTTTACCCACTTCTCAAGTTGACAACATACTCGCGCTTTTTACCCACTTCTCAAGTTGACAACATACTTGCGTTTGCTTCAATTCATTTGTTATTTCTCTTAGGTTGTTTTTTGTCCAATCATCATTGTCACTACAATATAATTTATAACTTCTTATTGTGCTTGATGATGTAAATGTTAATAATCTGAAGGGACATTGCGTTCTTAAATTTGTCTAAATGGTGTACAATAAATCTTAATAATGAAGGAGGTTACTTTTTTCCCCACTCTTTCCTTGGGATGAAACGATGCAAGGATCTCATACTCTGCTTTGTTCATTATATCTATCCTTTTTGTTATTTTTATCAATTGATATTTGGCCTGTTTTCTGATAGGTGGCTGCATGGAAGGATGATGATGGAGACTGGTACGAGACAGGCTTGCATATATTCTGTAAGTTCTCATTACTAGTAAAAGGAAATTGGGGATGGAATTTTAAGCTTGCTTTTTTTCTTCTCTCTCGCTTCATATGCCTGTTCATTAGGTAAGATAGGTTCGAATTCCTTTGTGAATTCTGCTACGTTTTCACTTTATAACGCCTTTTCAAATTCATCCTTACTTTATTTGCTCTTTAATGTGTTTTTGTGGATAGTACTAAACATATCCCTGCTTTATGGTTTTCCTGTTCCCATTCTGGCTATTGTAATCTAGCTGTTGATTTTTATGCTTCATGAAGTTGTTTCTTTCTTTTTTAGGTGTTTACCTTTGGTGATTTTATCGTTGATCTTATTGAATCTTTGTTTTGTTTCTTGCAAGTTGGGGCGTATCCAAATGTGCAAAATCTTTTTGGTGAACTTGGTATCAATGATAGGTTGCAATGGAAGGAGCATTCTATGATATTTGCAATGCCAAATAAGCCAGGAGAATTCAGTCGATTTGATTTTCCTGAATTTCTCCCTGCACCATTAAATGGTAAGCAACTTGTACAAATAAAGAATTAAGGACATTTGTTTGATATTATCCCTTCAAATATTGAGTTTACTGTTTTAGTGGCAAAAGGTAAGACGGAGCAAGTATGTACTGTCAATACTTCAATCAGTAAAGCCTTTATGATGTGATATGGACTTCTTAGCAGATGGTTGGTGTCATCCAGCCTAAAAAAAACCACCATGTTCTCATGACCAAAAATGAATAGGTAGAAAGATGTGAGATTTGGTTAAAATTAAGTACATCTACAGGGAGGTGGAGGCGGCTCTCTGAACTAATTCATAAGCCAATGCATTTTATGCTTGTTTTCTGTGCTGTAAAACCATTCCACTTGTTACCTGGTAGGGGTCAGTGAAACATAGTCCTTGGGTTTGTTGCATGTGACCATATTGAGTCACCATACTTCACATCAAAAGGATGTTTATTCTTATAAAATTCATATTTAGTTGAATTTCCTCAACAGTGCACCACATCTTTCTATTTTCCCCTCCAGATTTACCTTATATTTGCTGGAAATGCATTGGCAGGGATATTGGCCATTTTAAAGAACAATGAAATGCTGACTTGGCCAGAAAAAGTGAAGTTTGCAATTGGGCTACTGCCAGCAATAGTTGGTGGACAGGCTTATGTTGAGGCTCAAGATGGTTTAAGTGTTCAAGAGTGGATGAGAAAACAGGTATACTTTAGCATGCCAATGCCAATATCAATAATGTAGATGCGTAAGCAGGTCATGCTCACAGGAAGTCCCTAGCTTATTTGTTACAAACTTAACCATTTCCTCAGTTGGAACAATGCTAGGAGATGTAACTTATTTAGATAGACCAGAAGCAGCCTTGCACATATAGTGTAATACCGGAACTTCAAACCAAAGTATTCATCATGTTTCTTTCCAGAACATACACAAATTGAATTTCATGCTAACATTTATGTTCTTGAAATCGTGAGCATTAATTAGACCTGGCATGTAAATGCTATTTTTATTATGAAATCATTTGGTAGGATTTTCTGTGGCTCTTGGATACAGATGGATACAGATTCGTGCTTAGAGGTACAATATGTGTGTGAATCTTACCACTGACGTGTATCTTCCTCAGTGAAATCTTGAATTGGAAAATATCAGTGTTGGAAGATGAGGCTTATGTGATATGGTTGTTATGTTTTCAGTATCCTAAGATGAAGGGTTCATATCAGAGAACCTTCAGCTTCCTTCCTCTCTACCCTCCTTTTAAGAAAAAGAATTTAAGTGAAGATTTCATTCTTTAAAGTACATAGCTTACTATCTTAAAGGTCCTAAGTATATTTCACATGGGAATTCCTCATAGAGAATTGCATAACTTTGTAAAGAAGGATATCATGTTTTGCTTATTGATTCATTCTCAGGGCGTGTTTTTCTAATTAACCTGATCAACTAACAGGTCATTTGATAATTTTAGTTTTTGAATCAAGCTTTGGTTTGTTTAATAGAGTTCTCATTAACTTATTCAGTCTATTTGAAATTGGAATATAACCTGACATACACAAATGACCTCCTGCTTTATCTTTCTGTATTTTAGGGTGTACCTGATAGAGTGACTACTGAGGTGTTTATTGCCATGTCAAAGGCTCTAAACTTTATTAACCCAGATGAGCTTTCAATGCAATGCATTTTGATAGCCTTGAACAGATTTCTTCAGGTATGCTAGCTGCTTCCTACCATTTCTCTTGGATGTTGTATGAAAAATTTCAGTACTCCATGTATAGGATAGGAAATGGGAACTCAGCATTGGTCTTTGGTGAGATTTGTTATTTCAAGTACAGTATGGTTGGAATTTAGAGCAAGTTTTTGCTTATTTTATGCATGTAAATCATAGTGCCTTAGGAAATCCACATATTTGTATATAGGAACATCAGGTTATACCTGCCATGATTCCCAGCAATAAAAAATTTCTACAGGGATATCGAAGTTCATTCCCCCCCTTCGGTTCTCGAGTCAATTTAGTTTTTCAGACTATTTTTGTGAAGTTCATTCCCCCCCTTTTGGTTCTCTTGAGTCAATTTAGTTTTTCAGACTATTTTTGTATCTGAATGAACAGAAATCACTTCTGTCCTTTTATTATTGTTCTTCTCATTTGTGGACAAGGGTTATCATAGAAACCATAAACTTTGGGATGTGATGATCTTAAGTGAACTCACCAATGTCCTATAACTAAGCAATGAGTTCATTATCTCCCATTTCTAATTTTTCTCAGGTTGCTTTGAATTAAAAATTGAATTTCTCTTGATTTCTATCACAACCCTAAAAGCAGGCGGCACATGACTAGCATGAGGGTCTAGGCTAGCTTGATTCGTGCAACCCTTGAAACACATATGCAATTAAACATAAAACTTAAGTAAATAGGACTAACATATCAGATATAACATAAAGCTTAGTAAACAGGAATAAAATATCATATATATGTTCAAAACACACTAAAGTTTCCTATACATGACACATTTCATACAAAAGCCCTAAACTAATTGTAATTGTGGAACTTTAGTACCAAGTTTACGTAGCCAAACCCAAACATTGTACAATCAAATCGGATGGCATGAAAAAAAAAAAACCCCACAATAAGAGGAACTCAACACACTGACTCCTAGTCATATGAAACTTGACTTGCCAACAACTTTACACCTGAAAAAGACAAAATAATAAAGGGGTGAGTTTTCCACAATCCAGTGAGCAAATAATACAAAATATACAAGAGTGAGGACAATCATAATGCAAACATCTAACTCATTTAATAAGTTATCATGTACATGCTTAACATAACTTATAATACTTAACCAAAATCATATAGCTTATACTTGCTTTCTCTCGTAGTACCACATATCAAAAAACCATATGAAAGAAAGGAGAAAGAAGTTACTTGCCCATGTCACATGTCCCAGTAAAAGAACCTTTTTTCGGGTAGGTATTATATATACATGTCCATGTGTTTTGCCAACACACAGGACAAGCTAAGGCATACAAACTTTTCTATGTGCACAAAAGCTAACATTTCCCTGTTAGTGATAGGTGTCCTAATAATATGTAGCTCTGTAAAATCTGTTCTTATCATATGAAAATTAGTAATCAAATCCATTAATCAGAACCTTATTTTGTTAGATATTCACAAATCGAATCATAATCCATACTTCATTAATTATGATAACTAATCACATGCAAATACACATATACTAACTAAAGGAACTCTTTTTATGCTGCACGTACATGATTTAATTTAAAAGAAAAATGATTTTAAAATTTGAAGACTTAAGGTGCATGTCCTCAGAACCTAAGCTCTATATACATATAAGATTTAATTTTCAAATTTACTTAATTATATTCTTAATACTTGAACAAAATCAAAATGAAAAATAACTTTCAAAATTCCATGTCAAGATATTGTCAACTAACACCTAAATGCATATTCTGCATTATTTAAAAATCAAAATTCCATGTCAAGATATTTTTAACCAACACCTAAATGCATATTCTGCATTATTTACTCGCTATATAAAGTCAGAAAAAAGATTAAACTCGAACAACATATAACAATCACATTGGTACCGATGAAGGAGCTCCAAAGCACCTAACTCAAAATAGAATAAAATTCTGTAATTTTAATTTACCTTTTTTTTTACCTTAATTTCTATTTCCTTTATATTTCAAAGGTAGAAGTATACTCTGTAAGTTTGAAGAGCGTGCTAAACTTGTAAATAATTCAAACTTAGTGAAGTGAGAATTTTCCTTGCAATTTCTTTTTGTGACCTACAAATGATGTATTTGGGTTCATGAATAGGTCTATACATGATTGAACATGCATGCCCTGTATTTTTTATAAGCTATCAGAAAACATTTTTTCTAATAATAGAATTTTGTCAATCCTCAACAGGAGAAACATGGTTCAAAGATGGCTTTCTTGGATGGTAATCCCCCAGAGAGGCTCTGCATGCCAATTGTTGATCATATTCAGTCACGTGGTGGTGAAGTCAAGCTTAATTCTCGGATAAAGAAAATTGAACTAAATGATGATGGAACAGTGAAGAGCTTTTTACTAAATACTGGGGATGTGATTGAAGGGGATGTTTATGTGTTTGCCACTCCAGGTATACTTGACCTTTCCCATTACAATATATAGATAGTATAATTTTTAATTCCTGTTCTCTAATATTGATAACGTATGTTGCTCCAACCAGTTGATACCTTGAAGCTTCTTTTGCCTGAGAACTGGAAAGAGATTCCTTACTTCAAGAAACTGGAGAAATTAGTTGGAGTTCCTGTTATTAATGTTCACATATGGTTAGTGATAGATTCCATTTTCATGAATAAGCAAAACTATGACAGTACTCTGGCAGTGTTCTTACTAGTTACTACAATCATGTTATATCAGTAGCTTTCTTTGTTCAGCTTTCTGGTTTTGACTGCCTGCGGTTTGCTGCAAGTGGTAGAACCTCTTTGCATTATGTGAGAAGGTGCTTGGTTTGAGTCACGATTCTTCATATTTTCTGTTTCCCATTGGTGGAAGTTTAGCCCCACAACTTTAATGACTGGTCAATTTAGTCCCCTTTCTTAACTGGTAACAACTAATAACCAACTCCCATAGTTGTACAAAAAAAAAAAGAAAAATCTTGGTTTGGCAATGTTGAGAGATGGAAGGAATAACTTTATGAAGGAAGTTTATCGCATTTGTTAGAATGACCTTGTTATGTGTTGCTAATGCACCATGGGAACATTCTTACGAACTGTATAATTGAGTTCATCAATCATGTTTCCTCAATTTCACAACTCTTTATTCTGAAAAAAAAAAATCATTACAATTTTAACTTCTGTATCATGGTACTCATTAGTCTTTACACTGAAGTCAATACCTATGTTTATGCATCTCTGTTGTTAAAAAATTCAAACTTTAGCTTGATGTTTCTTCAACAATTATTTTTATTGCAGGTTTGACAGGAAACTGAAGAATACAAACGATCACCTACTTTTCAGCAGGTTCTGAACCTCTATTTTGCATCAATTGATTTGCTTAAAACATATATATATATGTTTATTGTCAAAGAACCACTCAACCCAAAAGCTTATATTTTAGGCAGGGTCCCAAGAATGATTTCATATTGTATGCTCTTACACCCCTCTCATGCAAGTTTTCCAGACTTGAAACTTGAGCAGGCCCACCACTCTTTAAAGGGTTAAGAATCACTCAACTGAAAAAAAATCTGAAGCTCTTAAGTAAGGCCCCATGAATGGTTTTACTTCATATTTTTTTTTATTGCATACAAGGCATGTACACACACCCACACCGAAGCACATGTATGGTTAATGCTTCTCTTATGCTCATTAGTGACTTAGAAGCTAGGAATTCCATGAGTGATTAAGTTATTGGACCATTGATTTGAATTTCTCTAAATGATGTAAAATGAATCAAATTTTGGAGAAGCTTTCCCCCACGTAATAATTTATAGCCAGAAATTTAGAATTAATAGTACCACCAATGATGTTGAAATTGGAGTTAGCAGATCTGTTGCCCTTTCAAAAGTTTTTTGTTTCATAGAATGTTGTCGGGGTTCCTAGAATTGCTCTTTCAAGTAAGAGTCCAATTTGAAACATGTATGATTGACCCCAGAAGGGTTTACTGAGAGTTTTGGTCAAATTTGCTACTGGATTTTTGGAGCTTGGACTTGATATTCTTCCACTGCCAATTTTGTTTGCCCTGGCGTCG
>NW_011500051.1:322860-361435 GCF_000495115.2 Populus euphratica
GTCGTGTAGAGGTTTTCTTTCATTTACGGTCGATATTTTTCCAGTCCAACTATATGTTGAAGTCTTATTTTTGGCAATTACATTTCCTTTCTCTTTCTTTCCAAAATAAGAATCACTCTATCTCCTAACTAGTTTTATCTCTCTTGTTTATGTTGTGCAGGAGTCCACTTCTCAGTGTGTATGCTGACATGTCTCTGACATGTAAGGTAAAATTGTACTTCAATGTTTTCATTACACGAACCCACACATGTATATGCATGTGTTGTGAAATTCATGCACGAACATATGCTGAGTTGTGTCCTTGGCCATGACTATGCTAATATTTTCATATGGATTAACATAATTTATTGTAGCAGTATCCGGTCTTCATAGAATTTCAGGTACCAGGTTAACCATTGTAAACTTTTTATCATGTTCTAGACAAAATGTTGAATTCACCCACTCAGGCCCATTATAAATGGAAAGCAGCATACTATTTGCGCATGATGAGGTCCTTGGCCAGCTATTGGTTAAAATCCTAAGCAACTGCTGCTGTATGTCTCCATTCAGACAATGCATAAGCGTGTTTTATTACCTCAACTGATCAAATCCTCAAATGCATTAATTCTGTTCCTCCTCCCCGCCCATAAAAATAGTGCTTTCAAGTGTTTAACTCATTATTTACTGTTGGTACAGGAATATTATGACCCAAATAAATCTATGCTGGAGTTGGTTTTTGCACCTGCTGAAGAATGGATTTCACGCAGTGACTCAGAGATTATTGACGCTACAATGGGGGAACTTGCAAAACTTTTTCCTAATGAAATATCGGCAGATCAAAGCAAAGCAAAAATCGTGAAGTATCATGTTGTTAAAACTCCAAGGTTAGACTGCAAACCCTTGCATTTGGAAATACTCCATTGAGGGTGATGGAAGAGGGATTCCCTGCCCTCGTGTGACTGAAATAATGCATTAAAGTTGAATAACTGACCTAGTGGCATAGTATCTGACCTTTCATCGATCTTGCAAAAAAGTTAACAGCGCCATCAGGACCAGCACCCTTAGTAGTACAGTACATCAGTGCTTTTGATTGTTTTTCCAATTTCTAATTTACCTAGAAAACCTTAAGTGGTGAATGATACTACTGCTTGAATTTTCCTTTCCCCTCTAAGACCTTTCTGATAAATGTCTCAGGTCGGTTTACAAAACTGTCCCAGATTGTGAACCTTGCCGTCCCTTGCAAAGATCTCCAATAGAGGGTTTCTATTTAGCTGGTGACTACACAAAACAGAAGTACTTGGCTTCAATGGAAGGTGCTGTTCTATCAGGGAAGCTTTGTGCACAGGCAATTGTACAGGTACTCACTGTCTGATCTAGTATGTTCTTTCTGTCACGTCCACTGTGCCCACAACAATAAAGAAACGGAAAAGGAATTCATTTATGAACAAGAAATAAAAATGATAATGAAAAACGAGAAGGGAAGCATTGTGGCTAATGTTTTATAGAATACAAACTGATAAAATGCATCGACTTATATGCAGGATTATGAGTTCCTGGTTGCTCGGGGGCAAGGAAGGTTGACCGAGGCAACCATTACTTAACATCTCTGGAATTAGAGGGCATTGGTCTAAAGAATTAGGGCAGGTGGTTCGACAAAAAAAAAAGAACTTCCTGAAGCTTTCCATACATGCTAGAATTTGTAAAGCTCTTAAATGAAACGAATCTCTTCAACTGAAAACCTTCCGTTATATTAATATATGGCATCGTCTTCACATGATAGAATAATCATCTACCCTTTTTTTTTTCTTTTTCCTTTTCTTTTATTCTATCTGCTTGTATATCCATCGAAATTATATTTATTTTTGGATGATTTTAGAAGTATATTTTTCACATCGGTCTGAGAAATTTAATAAGTTTTTTTTTTCAGGATATTGACTTTGAATTCATGAAGCAAAGGAAGGGAATGAGTCTTAACCTCCTTCTCATTAAAATTTAATATAATAAAATATGAAAATCAATTCCAACTGTATATTGTGAGAATGAAATTGTTGATGACATGTAAAATCAAAATAACTATTTTTTAAAATTAATATCCAAATGTTTTTTTAAGCATCTGATTATTATTTTGAATCCTGTGCATGTAATCACCTTCTTCAAAGGCTTCATTAACAAGAAAACAAGTGAGGGCGCCATTGCCTCTCTTGTGCTTATGCACCAGTCTGCATAATTAAAAACCTGGTATGACTCTCCTTAATGGCAGCCACACTGAACGAGAGTGTGATCAAACTTAAATTCTAAAGATATGATCACTAGTGTGTAAATACAAACAATCAATATACTTAAATTTCTTGATACAGAAATTAATTAATTCCACCGAATCCTTTTGTTTTATATCAATCTTTCAACATCATAGAAAGCTGTGAAAAAAAGGTAAGATTTTACATAAGAAAGAAAAGGCAATTGTTATAAGAAGAAGCCATATATATATGGAAATTGTAGCTTAAATCGTTACTAATAATTTTACGTAGTTTTTTCAGTAAAATTGTTATTTCACGGGAGACTGTTGATTAGCAAGGAGGAGCATGGGTTTTCTTGGAGCAGTTTTTTCAGTTGTGAATGCACTCGTTCTACCACTACTAGGGTAATTTCTAGCATGCACCTATGTCATTCTTGATTATTATTTTCTTTAACAATATGTTGCATAATAAATTCTTCTTCTTTCTTTTTTTGGTTTTTTTTTCTGGAAACAGGCCTGCAACAATGCTTCTTTATCCAGCGTAAGTAATATAACATTTGGAAGTTTAGTAATAGTTATTTTTTAAAATAATTTTCACTTGGTAGTACATAAAAATAATGTTTTTTCATTTTTAAAAAATTATTTTTAATATTAGTACATTAAAATATCCAAAAATATTAAAAAATAAATTAATTTCAAGCAAAAGTTTTTTTCAAAATATCACAAGTTTTGTAACCAAGTTCCAAACGGTTAATTTCTCTAAAACCCCATCATTATTAATTTCTCTGAAAAGAAAAGGAAGAACTGGAAAGATCTAAGAAACAAGGTTAGTGTTTTCCCCTCATTAATTAAGAAGGAAAGAAGTTATCATGCATTAACATATACTAGATATGAACTGAACAGCTATGCATCAATTCAAGCAATTGAAAGGCCTTCACATCGAGACAACATGCAATGGTTATCATACTGGATTCTGTATTCATTTATATCCCTCTTCGAGATAACATTTCTGGTATTTCTTCAATGGTACGTGTAATTAAGTGCTAATTAGTACACAAATCTCCCAATAATATAAAAATACATTTACTTAGTTTTTTTTTTTCCTTTCTTTTATAGGTTTCCATTCTGGGGACTGATCAAGCTTCTGGTTCATTTGTGGTTAGTGCTTCCTGTTTTCAATGGGGCAACTTTTGTCTATGAGAATTACATGCGAGACTACAGAAAGCTTAATGGCTTATTAAACGACTTGAGAAAAATGATCCCTGGTGAAGGATTTTAATTAATTATGCCTTAATTCGATCGAGGAGAACAATGAGCATTGACAACATGTTTTAAATGTACTTGTAAGTAACGTTTTTTTTTACTAAAATCTGATCCAATTTCTTACCTTAACCCTAGAGATGTATCCTATGTATGGACTGGCTGGTCTGGTCACCATTGCAGACCAATAATATCAGCAATGTCTCCAAGTTTCAGTGTCTGTATCACAACAAGATTGGCAAATATGACCTTTTGGGCAAGCTGGCTCAAGAATCCAACAAGTTTCTACAGTGAAATCTTGCTTTATTTTCCAGGAAGGATAGATGAGAAGAAAGATCGGAAAATGTGAACGATGGAAAGGAAGGAGACGACCCTTCCTTGGTTTATACGTTACTCCCAAACTACGTATAAAAACACTAGACGAATCCAAATTAACATCTGAGAGGATAAAAAGGGATGAAGAATAATTTAGTCTCAAGCTATCCTGAGATAAAACTCCTGAGACAAATCATATTCAATATAAATTAACTGTTTATTTCTCTCAATTAAAAATATCATATTATCAATCATCTTGGTAAATAAACACTTTCTGCCATGGTTATAAGCTGCATCTGTTTTGAAATATTCATACATGAATGTTTTCCCATAAAAAGAAAACGTACTTGCACGGGTGCTTCTGCCATTTATTGAGAGATAAAAGGGAACAATCCTCCCATCTACCTTACAAACTTGAAACAAAATAGTTAAAAAGATCTTGATTGATAGCCCGCAATCTTCCTGCTTTCTTGGAATCTCTCTTGAATTTCAAGGATATTTGAAAATGTAGTAGTGCTTACTTTTAAAGTATTTTTTTTGTTAAGAAATATATTAAAATAATATTTTTATTTTATTTTATTTTATAAAATTTATTTTGAATACCACCTTATCAAAACAATTTTAAAACATAAAAAAAATTCTAAACAACCTTTTTTTTTTTTTTAATTTTAACCCACTTCTGTTTGGACCATGGGCTTTTTTCTTTTCGTACAACACATCCCTTTATTTTTCCTAGCTTACCATGTTTAGCCCCTCCCTCCATTCAAAATTAAGCAAAGTTAAACCTCTCTTTATTTCATATACTTTAACATGCATGAGGAAATATGTTCTTCTATTTACTGTGGCCTGAGACTCCTGAACACTATAGATTTATTGTGTCCATGAGCTTTTTTTAGGCTAATTTGACTAAAATTATTAAGTAAGGGTGAAGTTAAAAGATAAAGAATTAAAATGAAACATGTAAAGAAGATAAGTGGTATTTTAGGGAAAAAAAATTTGAAACCTTCAAATTAGTCCTCATTCTTTACTAATTATAACAATTGGGTTCCTTAAATTTTTTAATTTTCAACAAAAATCAATTTTTTTTTCCAAAACTTCATTTTCTTTTTTTAGTCTTTAATTTAAGAAAGAAAAGAGAAAATCTTCGGTTTTTGTTTCCAATAACAAAAATAATTGATCTTTAAGTCAAGTTTTCATATGATGAAATGAGTTCAATTTAGGTGTGTTTATACTTTAAAAATACCTAAATAAACAGATCTTAACTTAAGAAGATTTTTAATTTTGAGTTGATTTTGGGTTTTAATGTGGTTTGGGTCTTGTTTAGGCCATAAATTTATTTAAAAAGGTTCCTAATGTTCTTTCTAAGTGTTTTGAGTCAAAAATAGATTGAAAATAGGTTTTTAAATAAAAAAAACCTTCAACCTTAATTTTCTAGCCCCACAGTTCCTTATCTCTTGGCAAAATTAGATGATATATTATCTATTTTATTTTTTTCAAAACAAATAGGGCGAGTAACATATTAGCCTCCTCATCTATGATAAAAAAAAAAATTAATGACTCAAGTGTGTAGGCCCTTGTTAAATGGACTAAGCCCAACAATGTTTGCCATTTTCTTCTTCTTTTTTCTTTCTAATTTTTTTTTCATTATTATTTTTTATATGTATTTTTTTTAGATTTAAATTAATGTCCCTTCTCTCTTTTATCTTGTTCTTGTATCATCTTTTAAATAACAATTATTTTTTAATTATTTTGTATGTATTTAGTTTTTGAAATAAGTATTTTAATTCATATATGATTTTTTTATGTTTTATATAAATAAAAAGTATTTATTTTTGGATAATATTTCTAATATGTGTAATCTTATATAATATTTTTTTTATTAAATGCATACAAAATATGATATTTACCTGTTTGCGTCCACTGAACTTGTTTATTAAAATCAATAAAAGATAATAAATGTAAAAACACATATGATACATAGTGAATAAAATAAAAGGAAACAAAATTATGCATGGTCAAACATATTATATATATTATTTCAAAATAACTATTTATTTTTACAAGATAAAGCTTATCTGTATAAAATGAAATAAAATAAAAAATCAGCAAAAATTAAATACAAAACAACAATTTTTTTTTTGAAAACCTCTATTAAAAAAAGAACTTGCAAAACTCATGGTATAGATAATGAGATCGAGATAAACCGATGGAAAAGAAATTGAAAGTAACCATGAAACCAATGTTTTTTAAATAATGTAAAATCATAAAAAGAAAAGAAAAAAAAGGATTTCTAACTGTATTAACTTTTAAAACTTGTAACTCATGTCATTAGATTGAAAACATAACAAATAAAAAAATCATGAAGCCTAATCTCGAATAAATCAAACACCGAAAGATATAATTGGAAAAATAATCAACCATATAAAAAATTATAATTAAAAGAATGAGAGTGAAAAAAATAAAAAATAAATTTGAGGGCATCAAAATAATTTAAATTTAAGAGTTAAATTGAAAAGAAAAAAAAATTAACAAAAGGAAAAGGAAAAGAAAATAAAAAGAATGGGGACTAAATTGGAAGAAATAAAACAACATAAGCTTTGATTGAAAGATCAAATTGAAAACAAATAAAACTTTAACAAAAAAATCAAGGATAAAAATGATAAATTAAAAGAATAAGGAGCCAATTGAAAAAAACAATACATAACAAATTGTAATTTAAGGACTAAATTGAAAATATAAAAATTTCTTTCTAAAAGGGCTAAGAATGAAAATGAACAATAAAAAACATAAGAGCTGGAATTGAAAAATGAAAAAAAGAAAAAGAAAATAGAAAGGATAGACATACAATTTTTCTAGAAGATAAGAAAAAAGAAGGATGGAAAAAAAAAACTACTTGTAACAAATCACCTTTCATCCATGACTATATGCAAGACTAAAAGGAAAAAAATGTATTAATACTTTAAAGGACACGGTGAAAAATCAAGTTTGGCTATCAAGTAACGTGGCACATGTTATCTAAAAAGCGTGAATACTATCCACAAACTTACGTATAATAAAAACACATTAACAACTTTTCTGGTTTAAAAATTAAAAAAGCAATGTAAAATTGTCAAAATGCTCTCATTACCTTAAAAATAAAAAACAAGCTAATTTGAAAGGACTAAAATACTAGTAAATGCATAACTTATTTTTTTTCTTTTTGAAAGCAAAGATGTATTTTAACTGTAACCTAAAAAGGAAAAAACCAAAAAAAACTCTTAATCAATAGCTTAGGTATTTTTTTTTTTTTTTTACCTTGGAGGTAAAGAAATACTTTTATTGTTTTAAAGTTTGTGAAAAGATAAATATTATTTGGTCAATAATTCTAAATTTTGTTAATCTTGTAAGTAGAAAAGCATTTTCACCATGCAAAATATTAAAAAAGACTAACACATTCTCAATTAATGTTAATGAACAATGAATCTATTTAAAAGATTAAAATACCCTCAAGACTAAAATTTTTATTTTTCAACTCAATGATAAAAAAATATTTTTATTGTAGTAATCCATAATAATGGATATATAGCCACAATAAAAAAACTCATACCCTACATGTGTTTTTTTAACAAAGTATTAAAATGTATTTGTTTTTATATTGAAAATCCACTTTTGAAAATTTTTAAACTTTATTTTACATAAAAATAACTTTTTTAAGATTTTGAATCTATGTTTACAATTAAAAAAACCACGTCAATGTGTTTTTGTTAATATATTTTTTTTCTAATAAGAATATTAGAATATGTTTGTTTTTATATTCAAAAAATGATTTTAAAAATTTTTAAATTTTATTTTGGTTAAAAATATTTTTTTTCAATTTAAAATTATTTTGGTATATGAATTTCAAAAATATATTTAAAAAATATTATTTTAATATATTTTTAGATAAACAATACTTGAAAAAATAATAAAATTTCACTTTCATAAATAAATTTGATCATATGACAAAGAAAAAAGAAAAACTATTTGTGGGCAGAGATTTGACACCTTGAATATTCAATTGAAGCTGACGACCACAAATAAAAAAAATAAATAAAAAATCTCCAAACTGAAGCTTGAGAAGTGGAGTGTTATTATTGTCTTTGTTGATAACCCAATCCAAACCAAATGCCACTCTCCCTGCTCTCAAGTTCTCCACCCATCAACCATGCCAATATTCTCTGTAACTCAAGGATCACTCACACTTGCAGGCCTCTCTGCCTTTCTCTCACAACACCATCATCATCATCAACAACAACAACAAATCTTCGCTACTACTGATCATGCATCTCCATTTTTCACTTTAACCTCTCCTCTCTTCATTCCTCCTTCAAGAACTAGACGTTCAACTAATAATATTACTGCTAAATTCTCTGTCTCTGCCAATGCCAAAGCTGAAAATTCTAGTGAAACAGCTACCACCACTGCCACCGACGAAGTTCTTGAACCATCACCTGATGATTTGCGACAGGCTCGGGTGTGTTGTTTTGCTATCTTTATTCTTGTTTCTTGCTTGCTTCATATCTTGAAATTTCCATTTTTTTAATGTTACTTAATGATAAAAACTAACACAGTGTTTGTACAAAGAAGTAGAGGTCTGCTGATTGGAAGGCGGTAAAGGCATACTATGATGGTGGACACATCTTGCAGGGAAGGGTTGAAGGATTCAATGGTGGTGGCTTAATTGTTCGTTTTTATTCTCTTGTGGGTTTTCTTCCCTTCCCTCTGTTGAGCCCTTCACATTCTTGCAAAGGTACTTTGCCCTTCACTTGCTTTCTCATTGTACTGGGTCTCAGAGCGTGCTCTCTCTTTTCACATAAATTTGATATCTGGTTATGCAATTACGAGTTTGCGAGTTATTACTTGGTCAAGAGTACTTGCAATTCATAGCTGCTGGATTTTGTACTCACTTTATCATCTCAACTCAACTTGTTGTCTCTGAAATCATCTTGAACCGAATTCTAAACTAGGTGGGCACACATTTGCTGGTAGAAACCCATGTTTTTGAAGTAGTTCTTTCTTTTTCCCACAAGAGTAGCGAGTTTAGGACAACAAATCAATGTTCTGATCATTTCTGTATTATCTCTTACTTTTGGTTTTGCCCTTTATTATATAATGGGTATTTCGGCAGCCGAATACAATTTGACTTGCCTGCAATTTTTAACTAAAATGATGATATTGGGTTACAGGGAATGCTGTGATGACTGTTCTTTTCACTTTTTTATATGGAAAAACATTAGCAGACAAGGTGGAATGTTTTAAGGAGGATTGGAATTTGAATTTTGATTCTAATGTTTTTCAGTAACTCCTATTGAACTTTGCAGTTCTCCATTTATGTAGGCTAAGCATCACCTTCGCTGATACTCCTAGAAATTTCTCTGTTTTCCTTGTAACTTCTCCTTTTCTATCATACATTGGCATTTTCAGTGAACTTCTGCTTTGGAAGTGGAGTAGTGACTGAGAGCTTGTTGCAAAACTATGTCTTTCTGATTTTGTGATTACATTTCATGTAGATCCACAGAAGACTATCCATGAGATTGCAAAAGATTTGACTGGTTTACTCATTTCCGTGAAGGTAATGATTTTCTTCTATCTGTTTTGCTAGAATTGAAGTGCAAAAGAACTTAATTTTTCCTCATGGGGGTGTTAGACTTTATTTAGTTTTATAAATGCATGTAGCCTGTAAGCTTGCACATGTCTTTTGGTGTACCTTTGTCCTGTTTTCGTAGTTATTAAACATTGCCAGGAACATGTAAATGAAAATCCCATGACCATATTTGCTGTTTTCCTTTGTAAAACAGTATGATGGATGTGTTATATATATATATATGTATATATATATATATATAAGCGATTAGAGGGGAAATAACTCTTCTCTCTCAAATTAAGGAAAGTGACTTTAGCATAAAAAACTTAAAATGGGGCAAGGTGGAAAATATTATGATATTCTTGTGCTGAATCAAGCCCTATTTGGCTCTTCCGTGAAGGGTCTTGTACTGAAGTCCTGCCAGTGTTTTGCTAACAGTCTTGCATTATGCAAAGCCATGATTTTGGATGTCTTTCAAATGCATTTTGAAAGGCCCATTCAATTCATGTTAAAAAAATTTCTTTGTGATCGAGCCATTGAGTTATCACATTTCCATTATTTAATGACCATGGCTCATGATTGCCCTGTGATATGGACAGGCACTGTGTTTTTTGACCACTTCTATTAGGTGACTAGATCATTGTTAGGAGTATCCTTTTGGTGGCGTTTGAATTGTGTTATCAAAACCATGATTCTAAGTGTCTTGTAAATCCAAATCATGGTTTCAATTTTTTTTTAAATCAAACCTGCTTCTTCTTCTTTTTAACTCTCCCACAACTTCAAACACAATAGTTTAAACGAGCAAATGTATGCATAAATGCAGTGTCCAATAGGATAGAGAGAAGTTGAAGCCTAGCAAAGAATAAATGCAGAACTTAATATAGTATTTAAATACAAAATGACTACAATAAGAGAAAATTAGTGGTTGATCAAACTGATGAGTTTCAGCATTCCAGATGATGAACACCTTACTTAGCAGTGCTTAGATTTATTTCTTCTTGAACTATAGGTTTGTGTTTGTTATGATGATTTTCTGAAGATTTTACTTTCTTCACTTAACATTGACTTGGAAGAAGTAATTGCTGAACATGGAGGAACTGTTTGCTAGTGATGTTGATGTACACCATTGAGCACAAAGATTCTGTTTTATTTTTAAAACATTAACACCCCCCCACAACCCCCCAAATAAAAAACAATTGTTTTTAATCTCAATGGTGATAATAAGAAATCTAGAACACCTGAAATAAAAGTGAAAATGGTAAATAGCAGACTTTCTTAGAGAAGTGCTTTTCATCTCATGTCAAGATGCTTCAGTTCCTCCTGATACGTTTCTTGTAACTGCTTTTCATCTTGCTCCTTGTTCTTTTTTTCCCTGCTTCTCCTTGCCTGGTAACAATTCGACATTTCATTCAACTCTAGTGATGTTGGTATACTTCTCAAACATTTAGGTAATCCACGCTGAAGAGGAGAACAGGAAATTGATATTCTCTGAAAAGGAAGCTGTCTGGTCAGAGTTTTCTAAAGGAATTAATGTAGGGGAAATTTTTGCAGGAAGGGTTGGTTCTGTTGAGGACTATGGTGCTTTTATTCACTTGCGTTTCCCTGATGGTAGTCACTTTCTCTGTTTGTATAGCCTTCTTTCTGTCCATTGAGATTTATAATTTTGCAAGAATTATTGGTGGCGTCTTGAAACTACAATACAGGTCTGTATCATCTCACTGGACTAGTACATGTGTCTGAGGTTTCATGGGATTTAGTTCAAGATGTAAGGGACATCCTTAATGTTGGTGATGAAGTAACAGTCAAAATCATTGATATAGATCAGTAAGTCTTTTTTGCTTCTCTCCCATTACTATTTGCATTGAATGAATTCTCAATGAGACATTTTCAGTAGCATGCAACCAATTGTTCCTTGTACAGTACTAAAGTGCCCAGACCTTTATTTGGTGTGTACGCCATGGGGTGTTTTATTGCTTTGAGGATGTTATAATCAGAGTTTAAACACAAGAACATGCCAGTGAAATGCGATTTTCTTTTTTTTTGAAAATAAGTTTTCAGAATTTGATTGACGATCTTATATTTTATTTTTGTAATGCAAGGTCCTCTTCCTCTCTTTTTTTGCATAAAATTGAATCCTTGTGGCATAGGTCAATGGGTAGCCTTTTAATTACAGGTTTCATTTTTACACCTAGTTTGTGTCTATTCAATCCATGGGCTATTGATCCAATCTACTCAGTTTCCTTGTGTGATCAATGGACATACCTTTTAAGTAAGATCATTTATCTACCTGGTATGGTTCCTTGTGCATGAAGGTCCTAAACATCAATCCTAGTTACCATAACCTGAGAGGATTCTAAAAAGCAGAGAATTGAGAATACTTTAAAACATACACCGATTAAAAAGTGAAAAGGAAAAAGCTGTTGCTATATAGAGTTCTAACTCTTGTTTTCTTTTGAAGAATTAAAATGTAAACGTCAAGAAATTTGCATAACAATCCCTATGGTTCCTTTATGACTAATCCATTCTTTATCATATCATTAAAGTCTATCTTGATTGGTTTTCTGAAAGAGGACATGGCTAATTCATTTTTCTAGCTTAGCATTACCTACATTAGGCAACCTAATGGGTTGGAATCAGCTTAATTGTCACCGTGTTTGTCTCTGATCAGCTGTTTTCCTTTACTTTGCCTCTTACTGTAATATTATAATTGCAAATAAATGCAGGGGAAAGTCAAGGATTACATTGTCAATCAAACAATTGGAGGAAGATCCACTGCTAGAAACTTTGGACAAAGTGATTCCTCAGGTTTGTAAGACTACGTTACATGCTCCATCTACATAATTAAAGCTTCTATTTTGAATGGATATTTATGTATTACAGGATGGTTCGATTACTCCTGATCCTCTGAGCATGCACAACAGCATTACTATTGAACCTCTACCAGGGCTTGAATCAATATTTCAAGAGTTAACACGTGAAGATGGGTATGGTTTTATCCTCCATCAAAGAAGTTCATTCTGAAGATTTAGGGTTTGATTGCAAATATATCAAACCAAAGTTTCCTTTCTCAACATGAACGTAATTTCCAAGCTTCATAAATTATCTGTATCCGTCCTCATATTATTTTTTAATCTGTTTTCCTTTTAGCATGCATCTTTTATGAATCTATGGGACTTTTATATCACTATATGCCGACCCTATTTCATTTGAGACTCTTCTATGAATAAATGGTTTAACTCCAACTATGAGTAGACTTTAAAAATATTTACATTTCCTTTTATACTCATTGAACTTACCATGATTCAGAGTAGCAACTTATTCGGCTTTTCTTTGTATCATTCTTGTCCAGCATAGATGAGATAAGAATTAGCAGACAAGGGTTTGAAAAGCGTGTTGTTTCACAAGACCTGCAACTTTGGCTTTCGAATGTGAGTTGCTCCCGTTTAGGCGACACTATACCGTGTTTCCTGTGCTGTGTGCTCATTATATTTTATTATTCTCATCCCAAAATCATTCCAATTTAGGCCACACTATACTGTGTTTCCTGCGCTGTGTGCTCCTTATTATTTTTTATTATTCTCATCCCAAAATCATTCCACAGGCACCACCTATAAATAGGAAGTTTACCCTCCTTGCTCGTGCTGGAAGGCAGGTAGGATATGTTTGTCTTTTCACCCCTCCTCGTCGATATGGTCTCCCTATCTCTCTCTCTTATTAATTTTTGTATAATTCAGGTGCAGGAAATACAGCTGACAACAACACTTGACCAAGACGGTATCAAGAAGGCATTGCAGCGAGTGTTGGAACGAGTTCCATGATGGAGATTCTTGTATTCCCAGTTACTTCATGAGTATTCTTTTCTTTGTTCTTTTTCTCCTTTTCTTCTGTATAGATGTTACTGCATACTCAAATTCAGCTACTGTATGTACAGTATGTTGTTCCAAAAATTTTCTGATTTATAAATTATAAAATCTGATTCTTGTTAGAAGGGTGTTGATTTTTCCGATAGATGCTGCTCTACCCGCCTGCAAGAAGTAGAATATAACCCATCTAAGAAGTAGGCAAACTATGCTTCTTGTCCCCTGATCTAAGATGGCTTTCAGAAAGTTTTCGACAACTAGCAGGTGTTTTGATACGGTATAGTAAGTAACGAGGGACATATCAGCAAGTGGTGCTTTCTGGACTTGGGAAAAGTCTGGCTTCGTCTAAGTAGCTGGGTGCACAGTTCTGGTTGCTGCGTTAGGTGCAAGTAAAATTTGATCCAAATTCACTTAGTACAAGGATCCACCGATGTATAAATTGCAGCTAGAGGCAGTCTCTTTTTTGTCTTTAAAATGAAGATATTTGCCCACCATTATTTATAAAGGAGATTATAACAGTAGGAAAGAAGAGACAGCAGTGGCAACGAAGTTGGAAGCGATTAGTGCTTCGCTTGGAGCTTCTTCCACCATACAAGAAGACAATGAATGTATTGATAGTATTGCAGGTCACAGATTTCAGGTCACCTGATGCTGCTTCGTCTTCACATGGTTTCTATTTGAAGAGTAGTTCACTAGTCTTTTTTTCCCAACGCTTCACAGCGGTAAATACCCGTGATTCACAACGGCCGGTCAATTTTCCTTTAAACATAAAATCAATGCTAAGAAAAAAATTCTGTTAACATAAAAAAATGTTAAGAAAATAAATAAAAGACCCGTGTCATCAATCAAATAGCAAATCTAATATATAAATAAAAAATATAACAATAAAATATAAAATGATGAAAAATAATAACAAAAAAAGGTTAAAAATAAACAAGATCTTGTTTGGAATATTAAAAAATTCAATGTTAAAGGTAAAAATAAAAAAAACTCAGTTAAACAAGGTTAAGTCACAAATTCCATGATAACTAATATAACATCGAGATAATCTTAGTAAATTTATTGATGAACCTTTGAGAGCTTGTTTCTTGCATTTTGAAATCTGAAGCAGTCATATATTTTTTCTTTTAACAGAAAATGTGGAGAATTGCTTGTATCCTGGGACCGATAGCTGCCATTTGCTATGTATGAACAATGCAGGGGGGATACAATTGCCCATGTCCTGCTGGGTATTATAGAACTTATAAACAATGCTACCAACTCAGATCAGAAACCAAAAAACCTAGATCTATTTGTTATAGGTATGCAGATTTTGTTACTGTATCATTTTTCCTCGTGTTAATCTATATTATTGTTCCAATCTGAAGCAGAAAAATGAGCTTTCGAATGTACTCGGTTCGACCATACGGTACAATCCTACGCATTTCTATGTGGGAAGCTGTCATGCATTTTCATTTTTTTCTATTTCCAAGCTCATATACATAGATTGGAAGGCTTGACTTGAATAAACTTGACTCTATATATGTGGGTTTTTCAGTATGTAGATCCGTTCTTGGATTAATGTTGCTTCTTATCGGAGCATTGTGGTTGTACAAGTTGATTAAAAGAAGAAAGGTGATTAAGCTGAAGCAACTGTTTTTCAAAAGGAATGGTGGGTTATTATTGCAGCAACAACTTTCTGCAAGTGAAAGCAATGTTGATCGAACAAATTTTTTTGCCCCTAAGGAGTTGGAGAAGGCCACAGACAACTATCATGAGCATCGAATTTTAGGCCAAAGAGGTCAAGGAACTTTTTTAGAATGTTGACAGATAGAAGAATTGTAGCTATCAAGAAATCAAAGGAAGTGGACCAGTGCAGACTAGAAGAATTTATCAACGAGATTGTAATTTTGTCACGAATTGGCCATAGAAATGTTGTTGGTTATTTGGATGTTGCTTGGAGACCGAAGTTCCTTTACTAGTCTATGAGTTCAACCCTAAAGGAACTCTCTTCCAACATCTACATCATCCGAAGGGAGAGTTTCCTTTTACATGGGAAATTTGTTCAAGGATTGCTGTAGAAGTTGCTAATGCTGTATCTTATCTGCATTCAGCAGCTTCCATACCTGTTTATCATCGCGACATATAGTCCACAAACTTACTTTTAGATGATAAATATAGAGCCAAAGTGTCAGATTTTGGAACTTCAAGATCACTTGCCATTGATCAAACTCACTTGACCACTCTTGTATCGGGAACTATTGGCTACCTTGATCCAGAGTATTTACAGTCAAATCAGTTAACCGAAAAGAGCGATGTACGGACTTTGCAACCCCAACCGGAGATGTACAGAATTTAGCAGCATATTTTCGACAGTCAATGGAAGAGAATCGTTTGTTCGAAATCGTTGATGCTGGAGTTCTCAAGGAGGGTAGAAAAGAAGAGATTACAGCAGTCGTTAAGCTAGCAAGAAGATGTTTAGACTTGAATGGCCAGACAAGACCCGGCATGAAGACTACCGCAAAGGATTTGGAAATGATCAGAGCTTCACAAGGAGCTTCTTCTGCCATTCAAGAAGAAACTTGAAGGGGTTGATTACACTGGAGGTTACATTACTGTGCCATGGAATGCTTCATCAACTGCAACTGGACAATGTTAGAATACTGGCACTGTATCTGTGCAAATAGATAGGCAGCCACATCTACTTTAAAATTTCCCTCCGATGGAAATGTTGGCCCTTTTCTTCAATGACGACTCATCGCATCAGCTAATAGAATAAATTATTTTTCCCAGCCTTGGACTGTATATATATATATATATGTTGGTAACTATAAGAGATCAGTGTTATTTATGTTCTTGACCAATGACATGATTTTCAACTGTATGAATCAATATTTTTCACTCGAATAAACATTAATATTGCAACTAATTACCCGAACTAACTTCCCAGGTCACGTATTGCATGTAACACACTGAATCCTTTCCGGTTTTTTTGTGTTTCGGCAACTCAATGCTCAATTGAACTCGAGCGACTGCACAGGAGGATCGAGAATCCGAAGCATCGAAGATCTCAGCTGGCTATAAAAATTAAGAAACATTCTTTAAAGTGTCATTAATTCTTGGCAAAATGTCAAGAGGATGCATATCTAAGCACTGTGTATTGGACGGAAATTGGATTTAGGGATCATATTAAAAATGTTTCTTGAGTAGAGGACAAGACTAGAAACAATCAAGAGTACAGGGACCACATAAATATAAACCTCTCTGGTTGTAGGCTTTAGCAGGGGGGGGAGGGTTTATCAGAAACAAAAACGACTGATGTTCTAAACCACCCCCCAAAAAAAAATGCTTATCTTGTCATCCCCTCTTCAATCCCAGAGCTTTGCCTTATGGTGCCAAATATCTCCACACTCCAACTCTTTGCCTCCATTTCTAAAGCAGAAGAAGAAGCAGTCTAAAATAAACGACACGCCACTGATCCTTAGGAATCATGCTCATACAAAGAGCACAAAAAATGACATTGATTTTGACTTCCAGAATGACTTTCCATCATCATCGCATAATCCAAGCGGAGAAGAAAAGGATTATGATAAAGACCCTGAATTTGCTGACATTCTTGGTTCTTGTCTTGATGACCCTCTCAAAGCTCGCTCTAAAGTATGTTCATCTTTTTTCTCTCTCTCTTTTATTAGTTTTTTTATAGTTTGTGTAATGAATATCACTGCCTTGCCTTATGTTAGTTGATTAATGGAAGTGAGCAATAATGGGTTTGTAGATGGAAGAAAGATTGAGGCGTAAAAAGAACAAGATTTTGCACGCAAAGACAGGTTCTGCTAAACCCATGAAGGTTACTTTCAACAAGTAAGATATTCAATCTGTTTAATAAGCTGATTCCTTGAGAACCCATTTGTTCAAAAACTAAGATTATCGTGTATTTCAATTCTTGCTTTGCCTGGTGATCGTCTTGGTGTTTTTTGAGTAAAACAGAAGATAAAATCTGCTGGTTTATTTGCAGAGCATTTTGAAGGGGGTTAGGCATAGGGAAAAAAGAATTTGTCTTGCTTCATGCTATAGGTGTTCATGTCGAAACTTAAGAAACTGATATTTGCTATGACCATGACACAATTTGTTTGAAGTGGTAGTTTTACAAGTCTATTTATGCAGGCTTGAGAGCCATTGCAGAGCGATACCCCACGCTTTCACTCAGCTTATGGTGCAAATTCTTCATAACAGTCAGGAATCAGGATGCATGTATATTTGTATATTCTGGCTTGTAGACTTGAATTCATAGCAATTCATATAGGCTTTAATATCAAAATTTTCTAAGATAATGATGCTTGCTTGTGAGTAGGAATCGTACTGAACACTATTTCATGAAAGTAACTACCGAATCCACAATTTACCCAAGCATAGATGATGCGGTCTATGGTACTAAATCCACCACTTTTATCAACTGATTTCAAATTTCCTTGGTTCTTATAGCTTTTGTAATTTGAAGGTCTTTGAGAACTGCCACTTTTTTAGCATGGTTAAATTATAATTACTCTGGCCTTTCCTATTCTTCATGATGCCTGATGTCTCATGTGAAAATGTCACTTGGATGCTTTTCTTTGACATTTCCTATTTAGCTCCTGTTTTACCAACTCACTCTGTGACCGTCATCTCCAGATTTGATTTCTCAAACTCGTATATATGGTTTGAATTCTACAATGCGCCATTGGAGAATGATGTGTCCTTAATTTGTGATGTAACTTCTCTTTAACTCTAGTAATGGTATTTTGAACTATTAAATTAAATCACTGTGAAGCTTATGTGGCATGTTTTTGCAGACATTTCGATCATGGCATATTGTTGGGCGTCTTGGTGGATGCAATTCCATGAATATGCAAGTACGTGGAAAATTTTCTTTCCATAAGAAAATATTGAGAAATGGTTGATTGTATTGCATGAAAAGGTGGTGTAGTGGTTGAGCATGGTAAAGTTATATTCTGCCTAATGGAGAGCACTTAGTTGCTAATTAAAAAATCATATTAGCCATTGTTGCAACTTACTTTCTTCCTGGCACTAAAGTTTGTTTTTCCTGTGTTTCTTACCTTGCAGCTGTCACAATCAACTTTTGAAAAAAGACCTAATTATGATGCCATTCAGGGAGCAAATGTGACACCAGCAACGCTTTACAACATTGGAGATTTTGAGATTCAAGACAACTTGGCACGCATATGGTATGAGGATCATTTCATAACATGGTTAATTGGTTCAAGAGTACTCTTTTTCACCGTAGTGATTATGCTTCTTCTGATGGTTCTTGCTCATGGATGATGTTAAAATATAATAGGGTAGATATTGGGACAACTGAGCCGTTGCTTCTGGACACTCTGATAAATGCCTTGACACAAATAAGCTCTGAGTAAGTTATCCATATTTCTGTTTTTTTTTCTTAGAATTTCTGACGATGTGCCATAATTCTTCTGAAACTTTAATGAGATAAAATTTAACGGAACTGTATATATCCTTGCACAAAAATATGAATTTTCAATTTTCATCCCAGACTATGATTAATGTGTAGTGCCAACTTCATAGTACAAATACTATGTACAAGCATGTTGTGAGATTCACATAAGGACAATGTTGATGTCTAGGATTCCCTTGCAGCTTCAACTGCTTTCTTTTGCTTTTATTCGTGCTTTATGTTTTTTATTGTCATTTGTTGGGTGCTGAGGTCCTTTTCTGTGGACTTGCCGCCCATTTGAAAAATAATAAATACATGCGTTTGTGCTTACCTTCAACCGGTTTGTGCTCCTTCAACAGCTATGTTGGAATCAAGCAATTGGTGTTTGGTGGATCTGAATTTGAGAATTGGAAGGAGAACTTAACTTCGGAGTATGCAGGTTATAGCGTCCACAAGATTTAGCATCTGCAAGTGCATTCATTCACACTTGTGTTTTGTTCAATGCTGAATATGTCAGAAAATCATGAAATCTTTAACATATTTTGAAACTGTTGTGTGAGGGTTTGTGCATGTTACTGCCATTGATGGGGGTCTGACTGGAGATGGTGGTATGCAATGTGCATGTTGCCGCTGTTATGTAGGTCTGACCAGAGACGGTCGGATGCAATGTACTAGAGGTTAACTGTGTTTTATTTTTTTTAATTACTGGAGGTTCATTAGTTGATACTAAGGGAAGCTGTTCAAGCCTTCAAGGCAGTAGCCGTCTTTAATATAATGAAAACAAAGGATTCCCCAGATTTGATTAATCATATAATGCCATATTGGATTCTCGTCACTTGCTATTTGTCATCAAGGTGGATGTGGCTGGATAAGAGATGCAGCTATTGAATCTAATAGGTTTAAGGATTATATACTAGGGTAAGAAGGGTTTTGGGACTGTTTAGCAAATGCATTTATGCATTGTTATTGTCTTTGCTGTAGCTATTCATTGGAATAGTGATTTGACTAAGTTAACCCATGCCTTTTAATTAGGTATTGGATGGAAGGTGGTCTTTCATGATGATATAATTATCTTTAATAATTTGAGAAGGGTTAGGTTAGTTATTTTATTTTTTCACATTAAAATTATTAATTTACTTCAAAAAATAAAAATTATTGCCTTTCAATTAGAAGCATTATAGCCTTTTTATTTTTCTGAAGTAGTTAAATTAATTTGATGTATTTAAAGATAAAACCAATATAATTCTCTCTAAAGGTTTTTTTTTTTTACCATGGTTTTTTTATAATATCATGATAGTTCAAGCACAATATTGTATCTTAATAAATGTTAAATACTTAATAAAAAAGATTTATTGCAGTTTACTATTGGTGTCTATTTTTTTCTCTTCTCTCTCTCTTCATATAGGTTCTCTCTCTTTTCATATAGAATTTATCGGCAACTCATTAAAAATTTTAGAAGAACCTTTTAATTTGTTAATTTTTTAAACTTGAGTTCTGTTTTTTTTATTATAATTTTTTATTTTAAATAATTTATAAAATTGATATGATTTTTTTAATTTTATTTCCTTTTAAATTTTTCATATTTTAGATGTAGTTTTTATTTTTTTTTGTCTCACCCTCCTTTGATATTTTTTTCTATAAAAGTTAGTCATCATTCTTTTAATTACTATTTTTTTAACTAGATTTTTAAATTGGTTCCTAACAAATTACTTAATTAAATTTGGATTTAGAATTTCATGAATTACAAGTTTAAAAAAATTAATTAGGTTTAGGGAGTTTATTTGGATTTACTTGGTCTTTTATATTTATTTATCTTAGTTAATATTTTCTTATTTTATCCTTTAATATTTATTTGGTTGTACATTAGGTTCTATTTTTTTAGTTTGTTTTCTTGTGGAATTTTTTGTTGGTTTTTCAAATAATTTGGTTATCTCTAGTTTTTTTATTTATCATTCTTTGTTAGTCTTTTAAGATAATTCTTTAAATTGATATTTTTTTTTTACTCCTTCATTCAATATTTAAAATTATTTTTTAAAATAATTTATAAGATTAGAATTTTTTATTCTATTTCATCTCTCTTTATTTTTTTTTTATAAAAAATTAGTACTTATTCTTGTTTATTTTTATGTATTTACTTGAGGATTTTTCTCGGGTTTAGAAGGTTCTTCTAGAATATCTAGGTTTTTTTGTTCCTTTTTTTTAAGCTAATTGTTTTTTTAGTTTTATCATTCAACATTTATATCATTAGTGATTAGGATTTAAATTTGTTTTTATCTTTTTTTCATATAATTTTTTAACCATTCTTTTTTTTTTCTATGGTTTTACTCTTTTTTTTGTTGAACATATATCAATCTATTTTTCTCTGTTGGATTTATGCCCTAAATGATATATTAAAAAAAATATTTGTGTCATAAAATTAATTAATTTTTTTAATTTCATTTCTTTTTATTTTTTAATCTTTCAATTTTGATCTCCATTCTTATTACTATTTATTTTATTTAGAATATTTTTTAGATTGTTTTCTTTTTACAACTTCATTCTCACTAAGTTTTTTTTTTCTTAACAAATTTGTTCTTAATTTTTTTATTACTATCTTTTTTGCTTTTGCAATTTTTTAAAATCATATATTTTTTTATAATTTTATCCTTTAAAATTAAATTAGTTGATAATTAAGCTTATTGATTAAACCTAGGTTTAAGATTTCACATATTACAAATCTTATAGATTAAACCATGTCAAGTAGGTTTGTTCATGTTTGATTTTTTTTTTTCAATTGATGTTTTTTATCTCTTTTTCTAGAGTTTTGAATTATTATTTTTTATGATTTGCCTTCTATAGGGTTAGCTTTAAATTCATACCGAAGTCATTAATTTCCAAGATTAATACAAATTGATTTTTTTATAATTAATTTATTTCATTTTTATTATTCAATATTTTATGTATTGAAAATTGATTTTTATGTTTTTATTCTCTTTTTTTTCAAGTGGACTTTGTTTTTTCATGTTTTTTTTTCTATGAAATTATTCCAATCTTATATCCATGATAATAGAATTTATAAATTAATCTAATTTAATTGAGTTTTTTTTTATATATAGTTTTTTTCCTTTAACATTAGGATTAGTAAATTAGGATTAGTGATACTCTAGATGATTTTAGGTCGAGTCATTAATTTTCAAGATTAATACAGATTGATTTGTTTATAATTAATTTATTTTATTTTTATTATTCAATATTTGATGTATTAAAAATTAATTTTTATGTTATTATTCCTTTTCTTTTCAAGTGATCTTTGTTTTTTCATTTTTTTTCTGTGAAATTATTTCAATTTTATGTTCATGATAACAGAATTTATAAATTAATTTAATTTAATTGAGTTTTTTTTTTTATATAATTTTTTCCTTTAACATTAAGATTAGTGATACTCTAGATGATTTTAGGTCAGGTTTTTTTTATCTATTGTTTACCAACTAGTCCGATGATTCAAGTCTTAGATTTTTTGTTCCTCAGCATTTTTTTCACGTCGAAAAAAATAACTAGTCCGCGGTACAGCGTGGGCTCCAAATCTAGTTTATTCCCTATGGTGACTTTAGCTGGTATTTCCTATTTATTATGTTTAGTGAAAAAGAGTATACGCAGGAAAGTTGGAAAATAATCGAGTTTGAGAAAGGGCTCTCTGAGAGCTGCCAAGATTTCAAACAAATTGTTTTTACTAGATTTTCTTAATGGATTTTAATTTAATCTTTCCATCCATACTCTCTTTTGTAAGCTTTGAGTTTGTTCTTGTAGCAATTATACTATTGGGATGATGGCAGCTTTTGCAAATCAGGACATGCTCGATCGTTGTCAAGCTATTGGAGATCAGTATAAAGAGTTCTTTTCTGAAGACACTACATCTACAATTATTATTATTAATTATTAATTATTAATTATTAGTTATTATTATAGTTTTATTAAGAAAAACTAAAAGATATTGAATGGTTGCAGTAAAGATATGAACAACCAATTGCGCCGTTTTGAAACAGCAAGTTTTTGTATCTTTGGCTTAGAAAATGTAATAGGGATTATTTTTTAAAGTAAATTTTATTTTAAAATTTTTTATTTTTTAAAATTTTATTTTTGATATATCAACATAATTTAAAAATATTAATAAATTAATTTAAAATAAAAAAAATTATAAGATTCAAGCTTTATAACAAACTGTCTCTTATTTAATAAATGAATGATTTTTTATTTTTTTTTGTAAATTTGAATTCATTTTGGGCATTGGTGTTGGAGGTTTGTGTGTAATGGTGCTTGAACTTTGTTAGTTTTAAAATAAGATCTTTATACGTAGGGAGAGAATCGACAATAAAGAAAAAAAGAATCGTTTTTCTTTTTAAAAGCTTCTAAGATGATTAAAATATGTCTTGAGTGGCGTTATCAGATGGGCTTATTAAGACGTCAAACTCCTAAACTTGTCAGTTAAATAAATAAATAAATCTAATTTTTTATAGTTATTTGTTAACCAATCTGGAATTTTACAAAATTACATCCTAAAATTATTTTTTTAGTTTTTTTTAAAGAGAGAAAACAAGTTGCTGAATCCTATTTGAAAAAAAAAGTTGATGTTGAGAAAAATTTAAATTTCAAAAACAATTGATTTTTATGTTAGATGATTTAATATGATAAGTGAGGTTATGCGTACATGTTTTTATATTGAAAACACCTAGAAAACAAATCTAAACTTAAAAAGATTTTTTATTTTAATTTATCTTGAATTTTAGACTGATTTTTATGTGTGTTTTTAGGCTATAAATTGGATTAACAAGGTTTTTAGGATGTTTTTAAAACAAGAATGAATTAAAAATAAATTTTAAGTTAAATAAACAAATAATCTTATTTTTTTAACCACACATATCACTGGATTTTGGGATTTTTTAATAACACATAGTTTGTTTTCTTTAAAAAAATTGAGATATACAACCCAATAAATTTTAAAAAAATTAAAAATTTATACGAGCATTTTCTTGATTGGATCAAGTGCTAGCCTGACTAGCTTACCTAGTGGCACTAGCTTCATTCTTTTTTTTATTCTTTAATTTTTTAAATTAATAGTTTTTTTATATGTGTTTTTCCAAATAATTTTTAAATTTTAATTAATATCCCTTCTTTATGATTTTTTTATTTTTTAGTCTTTCATGAATAATGTTTTTTTTTTAATTATATTGGATGTATTTAGTTTTTTCAAAGGTTAGTATTATTAATCTGTAATTTTTTTATATATTTTATATAAATTAAATATTTTTTATAATATTTTCAAAATATACAACATCTCATAATTTGTTTTTTATTTTTATTTTGTTCAATAAATTTTATATGTATCAATCTCCATTACAAATTGATTTTCGTAATCAAATTAATTAAATACAATTAGGTAAATAATTCATTTTGTGCTATTAAATATTTCTATCTATATAGTATGTTAATTTTTCTTTATTTATATTAGTATATTAATTTTTTGAATTATATTTTTATTTATTATTTTTCAGTTATTTATACAATGACTAATGATTTATTTAATCGGAAGCATATGTAGGTTTTTTCTTATATTTATGCTTTTACATTTGCTATCATTATTTTTTATATATATAATTCAAATAAAATGAACATATTTAATTAATAAAAATCTATACATGCTTTCAACACCAAAATATTTTCACGACATGAAAAGGTAACAATAAGCAGCAAAACCCTAACTAAGAACACAGTTGTAGGAAAACGAACAGAGAAAGGGAGAATGGCGATCTGGGAGACTCTGAAGGCCTCATTATTGGCGGTCCTCGTCGATGATAAACAATTTCGGAGGAATGATGGCTGCCACCAGCTACCTTTCTCCATGGCTCCGCGTATTGACAAGTCAGTCATTTCCAAGAGATTCTTCGGTGCATTTTCACTTTCCATCAACGGTATCATTATATTTGGGTGATTTCCAGTAGCCTCGGAACTCCCATTCTCAGGGAACATCTTCTTACTCTCCACCTCCCACCTTTTCTTGTTCGTAATTTGATATTAAATTTTACTTTTAAATGATATTTTAAGAGTGTATATTTTATTTTTATTAACCAGCTTTTTTATGCCCTAGCGAGCCGGCCCCAGGATGCTCAAAGGAGACTGTATTTGTGGAGATATAGTTCCAATGGTTCCGGTTCCATTTGGCTATATCTTCACGTCAAGTTATCGTTACCTTTTCAAAAGCAAGAGACGACAACATGGTGTCTACAAAATTTTCATCGCCTTTTCCCGGGAACAGAAGAGCGATAGTGATAGCCAATTATTGTCTATCTCCACCCTAGTCTGATGGAAATGTCAAATTAAATTTATTTGTTTATTTCTGCATTTTCTGGACTCTACCCCAAAAAAAAAACTTTACTAATTCAAGTATAACATTTTATTTAGAGTAAGCATCTTCCGAAATACACGGGTAGTATTTGTTTTGTGGTAATATTATTTTTTTAAATTATTATTTTTTTAATTTAGTTTTTATATATATATTTTTGAATTGTTTTAATATATTAATATCAAGAATTTCAAGCATTATCAAATTAATGTATTTTAAAATAAAAAACTAAAAATAAATTAAATTAAAAAGCAACCGTTATTACAATGTCAAATACTATTTTAATATATGCAACCTTAAATCTAATTTTTGAATTTTGCATGTTTATAAATTTTTGAGCTTTGCATCTTAAATCTAATTCAAAACAATTGAAGTTTTTTGTTTTATTTTATTTTTGTATTTTTTTATCATTTTGATATACTAATTTTAAAAATAATTTTTTAAAAAAATATATTATATTAATACATTTCTAAATAAAAAATACTTAAAAAAAACTACTTTATATCATAATACCAATCACCACCTAAATCCACAATTTAACATCCCACTTTGATATATTTTACATAGTTGGGCTTTGGTTTGATCTAGTAGCTATTAGGTTTTGTAATAGGGATTTTACAATTACATTTTATCCTCTTCATTAATCGAGAAATAAACCTAATAACTCAATCAAGAAGAAGAAGAAGCCTTTAAGAGGGAGATTTTACGTATGGCTGGTGTTTAAAGGTAATTAGCTAGACAGGCATGCATGCATGCATCCTACTTTCAAAGCTTCCACGATTAATCTATTCGCTAGACAATTTGTGTATCCATGTCGATGAAATCATATGATTTCCAATAAAATAAAATAAATAAAATTAGAGATAACAATTAATCTTTCTATTAAGTGATATTATATAAGTTTTCGTTCAATTTTTCGTAAGGTGAAACCACATGTTAGCAAGTGATGCTCTAGCTCACTTGGCGTATGTTTAGTAATGCTGTGGACAGTATTAAAATAATAATTTTTTAAAATTATTTTTAATTAAAAGCAACTGTTTAATGGTTATTTTTTAAAATGTAAATATTTTAAAAAATATATCAAATTAATATTTTATTTTTAATTTTTTTAAAATCATTTTTTATACCAGTACAACAAAATAATAAAAAACATTAAAAAAATTAAATTTTATTAAAACTCTAGAGCAGACACAGCCCTAAACAGGAAATTATATTTAAATTTTATTAAAACTCTAGCAGACACAGCCCTAAACAGGAAATTATAATAAAGGTTATTTTAGTTTAAAAATATATAAAAATAATATTATTTTAGTTATTTTTAAAAATATTGTAGTTTAAAAATATATGAAAATAATATTATTTTTATTTTTTAAAATTTATTTTTAACATCAATACATTAAAATAAAATAAAAACACAAAAAATAATTTAAATAAAAAAATTAAAATTTTGTTAAAAGCACAAGTAATAGAAATCAAAAACTTAAAATTTTGTTAAAAGCACAAGTAATAGCAAAAACAAACACCGTCTAGCAATATACCCATGTGGTACATGTATTTTATCTTGTCATCAGGTTGAAAATACAATTTGTATACAAAAAATAAGTATTCTGAAGCCCCAAGTACGTACAAGTCATTAATTATTATTATTATTACTCAGCGTATCATGATCCTTCTAAAAAGGCCATTTGCAAAACCAGCTTTGTTACTCCGAAAGCGCGAGTGGTCCATGGCTTCCGCCAAAGAAATCACCAGCGCAGACACGTGTCAGTCACATCACAACGGATAAGAGTCCATTGGGCGGGCCATGCCGGTAGCCCAGTCAGCACCTCTATAATTTTTGGTTTCTTCTTTCTTTCTTGTTGGTCCAGGGTGACTTGGGTTACTCTTGGTCTTGCAGAGAAAGAAAGAAAGATGGCAGGGGCTGGGGTTACCCTAGAAGAGCTCAAGAAGAGATTGGCTGAGTTTGCCAAGGAAAGAGACTGGGATCAGTTTCATAGCCCTAGAAATCTCCTTTTAGCCATGGTAAGTTGCTCCTCTTTTTCCAGCCCCAGCTAGCTATAATCTAGAAAACTGTATATGTATTGATATACCCTTTCAAATCCCCATGCTTTGTTTTGTTTATGATCTTTCTCTAGTCCCATCAGAACTTGTAACAAGCTGACAGACCCCATTTCTTTCTTTTATCCATACAGAAGCTTATGTGTAAAGCATGCTTAATTTTATACATTTTCAACATTTATACTACTCTTGATCTCTGATCTTTGACTCTTCATTCTCATTTATCTGTTTTGGTCAAATCTTATGATTGGGGGCTGGCTCCTTTAAAATAGTATCAAATAGTTTACGGGAAAATAAATAAAATCACTGAACCTGATCTTTTGTTCAAGAAAAAAATTGAAAGACAGGACCTTTATTTATCGAATCTTTCTTGATGTTTTGTTTTCTGTCCTTCCGCATATCTCTAAAGTGTCCCGAACAAATAATTCGACCATTTTTTTTTAATTTTTTTACCATAAAGTGTAAATCCAATTGTTTAATCTTCTTTTCTTATTGCTCATCGATGGTGCTGAGCTCTTTGCTGGAGAGTTGCACTCCTTTATCTATGCTTTAGTTATGCTCATCGAATTGTTTCTCGGATCGAAACCAACCTAAATAGCTTTTTTAGTTATTTCTTACTTTCCCATTTCTGTGTTTTGGTTTTCGAGAGGTTTCTAATGTGTAAATTTTGTAATATTGATGAAGCTGGCCCTCGAACTGCAAGAACTTCAACTGTCCCACTATGTAAAACCGCGTGTTTTTGTATTAGGAGTTTAGGATATTCACAGCCCCATCTCTGGGACTTGATAATTCATACTTAAACACGAAAAACAAGAATGTACTCACGCATCAGTACAAGACCCCACATTGTTTGATTAAGACCACAGAACTGACGTAAAGACACGAACAAAATAATGGTTACGATGGTGTAGTTTTCTTTGTCAGGCTCATTGTTTTCATTTCAATGTTGTTTTGTATCACCGTGTTGCAGGTCGGAGAAGTAGGAGAATTGTCTGAGATATTTCAGTGGAAAGGAGAGGTACCAAGAGGGCTTCCTAATTGGAAAGATGAAGAGAAAGAACATCTTGGAGAGGAGCTATCAGATGTGTTATTGTATCTTGTTAGGCTCTCTGATATATGTGGTGTTGATCTTGGTAAAGCAGCCATGAGAAAGCTGGAGATCAATGCCATAAAGTACCCGATTAAGCCTTGCAAGGGCTCCTCAGAAAAAAAGCACACGCAAATCAATGCTGACAGCCACAACGATGCTAGCGGTGATGATGTTGCAGGGAGCATTTATAGCGACAACAGCACCAGTAATAGTGGGGTTTGATTTGCTGAGATTATGTCACTTTTGACTTTTAGTAGGAGGCCTCCCTTGTCTATCAGCTCTGGGCGAACATCAATACCAGTATAATATACTTTTCTTTATGTTTGTTGTCATGGAACAGTCACCAGGGTCTACGTATTCGTATCGGATATTTGTATATTTTTTATGCTTCTCCTTGTCTATCTTAACAATGGTTTTGGTGGAAAGAAGATGTTCACGTTGTGAAGGTTTTGTTTGCTTTGCATGAGGACAATTTGCATTGGTGTGTCACTGTTCCTGCTTTTAATATTATCAGAGACTGCGGTCCGATAAAGACCAGGGATTTTATGATAGCTGTTTTTTTTTTAAAAAAAGAAATTAAAAAAAGATATATAAAATTTTTTTTTTATTTTTTAAAATTTATTTTTAATATTATTATATTTAAATAATTTAAAAAAATTAAAAATTAATTTTTTTTTAAAATACAATACCATAGCAAAATCAACATTAGAGCCAAGGGATTGATGGTGTATCCTTATTCTATAGGTGGTGGTCTTTTCTCTAAGATACGGAATCCCATCAACCCATCAATTATTTTGTGAAAAAATGAAAGGATATTTATGGTTTTGTTGCTTGCATAAACTGATCATCTTATCAAGGAAAATTAGGCAACTAGCATTCAATATATATAAATTAGTGAAATAATATATTTTTATATATAATGATTTAAAACCATGACATTTAATTAATGTTACGGCGCTCAAAATAATGACTTTTAATTAATATTGTAATTCAAAAATATAATATTAATTTAATATCATGATTCTGAATCGGGTCATCAATTTAATTAGTATTATGTTTTTTAATCGTGATATTAATTAAATATTATATTTGTGAATCACAATAAAAATTAAATTTCATTGTCATTGTTTTTAATTGAAACATCAATTAAATTCCAGCAATAAATTTCTCTACATCAAAAGCTAACAAAAAAATAATTATGATGAGATTTATTATTTATTTTGTTAAACTAATATTTAATCTAGTTAATGATTTTAGATAGTTAAAACTTTTTCAATTTTAACAAAACTAGGACAAAGTTTTCTCTATAAAGGAATTATATCTAAAATTTTGTTCCACTTAAAAAAACCCAACAAATAACCAAAATAATCAAATTCAACAAATTCTTATATTTCATAATCACAGTTAGCTCCAGGAGTGCAAATAAAAATACATATATACATGTAGAATAAATATCAAATACTTAAATAATACAATATTCTAATAACTGAAATACATAAACATGTCAACATAACCCATCTATCAATATCTACATTGTTTACTAGATGATCTGAATTCATTAATGACATGATTCTATCTAGTTTTTGTCCCTACCTTAGTGATCTCGTCTTCTACTATGACATCATCAAGAATTAATTTCTCTCTAAATATATCAAGTTTAATATTGTAAATATTGAAACACCGTACTATCATCAAGATTTTTTTTATACATTCAATCAATAATTATTCTAGGATTTGATTTTTTTATTGCTAACAATAACCTAAGCAATTTTTTAAAATATTCCTCATGCGAACCAAAAGGATACTCAATCACTTTTTGTTTTACGACTTATGTTTTGTCATATGATGTTTTATACTTATAATTCAATTTTATTTTATCTTGTATGCTTGCAACCATCATTGAAAGATTATTCATGACAAGAGTTGATATAGTATTAATAATAAAATTTGCAACATTTATAACTAAGTGCCCAATCATTAAAAATAACAAAATTAGACCAAAAACATCTCAAAATTCAGAAACAAGAGGTAGCATTTCATCATTAACATCATTATCAATATTTTTTGTCACTTGTGGGTTTAACATCTAATCATCTTCATTGTTATTGGGCTCATTAACATCATTATCAAAAATTTGGACAAACACACATTCCGGTTAACTACTAGTATATAATATCATCATGTTCAAACTATTTTGGATGAAAGAATTAATCATCTTAAAATTGTTATCACACATAATTAGCACAAGATAATACTGGTGTTCACCAATTTGACAACTTCAAGTCATTTTAACATCTCTATCATTATAATTCTATCCAATTCTATAAAAAATAGTGTATTTTATTTTTGTATATAGCATGTCTAAATTACCATTTTAACAACAAATTAACTATTCCCACCATTATATGTGATACCATTCTTCATATCAAGAACAATAATGCATCATAATGACATAACATCAACATGCTATTAGACATTTTGTAAAAAAAAAACAAATCAAATTCTAGAATATTTAACAAAATTTAAATTTATCATAAACCATAAATTTAGCTTAAACAATTATTCCATTGCAGCTAACCAAATTTTTTATTAAATATTAATTTTTTTTGGTTTAGTCAAAATAAAATCATTGTTTAAAAAAAGGGTTAGGGCTGATTGGGGCATCAATTTAGAGAGAGAGAGGTTGTTGTGCCTGTGTATTTTGTAATCTGGAAGGAAATTTCATGACTTGTTACATTTTAGAATTACGATATCTTATCATATTTAAAAATAATAATATTTTGTAAATTTTATACTTTTAGTAAAAATATACTATTTTATTAAAAATAAACCAATAAAATTATTCTGCCAGAACTTTTTATATTACCGCTAATAAAATAAAAATCACTCGGGAGACTTGGCTTCTCTCCATCATTTATCGATTTAGACGGAACTTGAGTGGCCTCGCTTTCATTTGCCGCCGTGGAGGTTCGAGTCTCTTCAAGTAAAAAAAAAAAAACATGTACTAGAAAGAGGATAGAATATACGACAATCTCTCGCCTTTTGTTGGAGGCTTCTCCCATATAGCGGGTAATGATCCTTCAGCAGATACTCGTTTTCTAAGGTAGCATCTGATGCCTGAGGATTGGAGGATTTCAAGAAATAGGAACGAGAGTGAGCAATCAAGGGTTCTTTGTTCGGTTTGGAATTCCATGTCGCCGCCTGCCCTCCCAAAACATGATATTTCCAATCATCTCTGCGTAGTTCGATCGTGTTGGAGAGAAAAGAGAAGGACCGTAACTATATGCCTCCTTGGCCCAAAGGGTGAGGTTGGTGTTTCTTTGAACAAAAAGTTCAATCAAGCTTGTTTGGTTACACGGCCATGCTGCTGGCTATGGGATTCACATGCTAGGAAATTTAAATGCTACCTTTTTGGATAAGTGAAAGATGTCATTACCACCGCAGGGGAGCTAGGTCGCCAGTGCAAGTCGTCGTTGTAATGGGTTGGAGCTTGAAAAAAATCCCAGGAAGAGTGAGAGAGCCCCTCAATTTAACAGGGACGGTTGTCCATGTCATAGTAATTATCCTCTAATAACTAGAGACCACCACACAGCATTGTCCTTCGATTCCCCACAGTTAATGGTGCCTAATTTTGACCAATTTTTGGCACACACTACTCTATTGGAAAGCCCGTGAAAGCCTAACAATTTCTTTGGAAAGTCTACAAAAAAACTAGATATCGCTCCAAAGACTTTTTCTGAGCATTATCATCAAGGAACGTGAACATAATGTTAGAAGGGGAGGAGGAGGAGGAGACGAAGAAATTTTAGTTTTTTATATGTAGGCGAGTCACCGGCGGGGTCTTATATGTAATAGCTGCGATATCCCAACCACCCGCTACATACATATTTACCGGCAGGGCACACAAGAGGACAGACATCCGGCCATATACTCCGAATACACATACAGAAGGAACTGAACATGAAGTAGATTGCTAGCTAGCTAGATCTAGAATCTGTCAAGTTACTGGCGTTCATCATATGATCCCTAATATAAATTCATGGTCTAATTAACTTGTATTAAGCTAGAATTACATATCCTCGTTCTGGTGGCCACAAAAATGATGCGCCTCTACTTGCCGAGTCATGTCACGTGAATAAAAGTGAAATCTACAGGAATAAATAAACCCAATTCACTAATGGAGTTCTTCTTGATTATTATATTTGATTTATGCAAATAACTTGTGCACGTGAAGAGAGAGAGGGATCGAGGAGGCTAACTTACGCAGAGAGGTGGTGGTGGATTTTATTGGCAGGACCTAAGCTTTGAACGGCAGCTGTGGCCGTCCAAAGCAGAGCCGTGCTAGTTGTTACATCATTATAATTTAATAGTTTAAGTAGTTAATTAAAATTTTAAAATATAATTTATGAAAAAAATTTAAATTTTAAATTGATATTTACTTGTATTATCTTTGGTCATTCTTGATAACTTATAAAGAATTATTTTAATATAATAATTTATATTATTTTTTATAATTAAATAATTAAAGATGAGCTGACATTCTCTTCTTTCCTGAACTCTTGATTTGGACCGAAAACGCAGTACTCTTAATAATATTATATTATATACTGTTTGGGTTATAGTCTATTTTCTCGGCAAATTTGCGGTTTAATGTGTGCATGCAGGGCGACTCGTGGCTGCATATCTGGAAAAAGCGGCTTGGAATCTGCTACGTGGCTGCTCCTCCGAAATTACCACTACATACCTATGCACGGTAATATGAGAGCGGGGCAGTTTAGTTTTAATGTACCCGCACCCGCTCCTCGTGACCATCGGTGAATGGTATTTCACTACTTACATGGTCTGTGCTATGTGATATGCTGTGAGTTCATTTTTAGCAGGATCCAAAATTTATTCAAGTTCTATTAGGTTAGGTTTAAAATATATTTGAGTCTTGTTATGGTTAAGATTCATTCAGGTTATGTTGAGTCTTGTCTAACTTGATTTATATCTAGTCTTAAGTTAATTTTGAATTAAATTGTATAGGATTCAAGATTATTTAAGTGGTGTACATGGTAGAATCCAAGTTTATTTTTGAATCTTGCAACTAATAATCTATATATTTTATTTATAAATAAAAATAAATATAAAATTAAGTATGATTTGATAAAATTATTATTATAATACATTTAGTAAAATTAGTAAATTCATCAATTATTTTATTTATAATATTAATTATAATAAAATATACTCTTGTAAATTTTACTGAAAGTAATAATATTTACAATACAAATCATAATATTTTCAGTATTAATATTATTGACTATTATAAAAATAATTTTAATTATAACTCCAAAAATATAATAATAATCTTATTATTAATTATACCAAAAAAATAATATTACTAGAACAAATAATAATAGTTTTGAGATCATCATTAATTTGACTAAAATAATAATAATATTTTTCATACCAATACTGTCAATTATATCACAAAAAATATATTAAGAAAAGATATAATAATTCTTTAATATTAATTATACAAAAAAAATATCAAGAAAACAAACAATAATATTTTTACTATTAATACTCTAAAAATTAATTATACTAAAAAAAATAATAAGAAAACTAAGAATAATATTTTTAATATCAATACTTATATTAACACTAAAAGTATAAGCAGCTCAAGTGTCAATTGGTGTCGTGCTGCAAACTCAGGGTGGTGCTGCTCAAGCACCACGTAATGCTTGGTCTGCTCACGATTAGGACCCAATTCTATTTTAGGTTCTACTCTGTCACGCCCATGGCTAGCCTTAAGCCATATCTGTAAGTGTCCAAGCCAAAGTGCCACCCAGTCATCAATTATTTTATTTATAATATTAATTATAATAAAATATACTCTTGTAAATTTTACTGAAAGTAATAATATTTACAATACAAATCATAATATTTTCAGTATTAATATTATTGACTATTATAAAAATAATATTAATTATAACTCCAAAAATATAATAATAATCTTATTATTAATTATACCAAAAAAATAATATTACTAGAACAAATAATAATAGTTTTGAGATCATCATTAATTTGACTAAAATAATAATAATATTTTTCATACCAATACTGTCAATTATATCACAAAAAATATATTAAGAAAAGATATAATAATTCTTTAATATTAATTATACAAAAAAAATATCAAGAAAACAAACAATAATATTTTTACTATTAATACTCTAAAAATTAATTATACTAAAAAAAATAATAAGAAAACTAAAAATAATATTTTTAATATCAATACTTATATTAACACTAAAAGTATAAGCAGCTCAAGTGTCAATTGGTGTCGTGCTGCAAACTCAGGGTGGTGCTGCTCAAGCACCACGTAATGCTTGGTCTGCTCACGATTAGGACCCAATTCTATTTTAGGTTCTACTCTGTCACGCCCATGGCTAGCCTTAAGCCATATCTGTAAGTGTCCAAGCCAAAGTGCCACCCAGTACTTGGACTGCATTGAACAGGCCAAGCCCCATGTGGTGCTTGGGTTGCCCACTCGCATGAGGGAACCCATGCACAATGTGTTCCAACATGATTTTTTATCATAGTAATAGTTGTTTTTTAAAATTTATTAATGATAATAATAATATTTATGCTTTGATGAATTTCAATGAAAACAGTAAAAATTTTAAAATACAAATAAAAATATTTTTAGTAGCGATAATATGAATTATTATAAAAATCATATTATTTATAACATCAAATATAATAATATTTTAAAGATTAATTATAAGATTTCACATTAGCAAGTAAGGAGTTGATAACTGGCCTTATTAATAGTTCTGGTTGCTAATTTGTCATACATGCTTTGGGGTATCAAGCTTAGAAATAGATTCACGTCACTAGAAACAAAAATTGTAGGACAATAAGGCTCAAGACGAACAATATGGCAAGTTGGGTCAGGCTGTTATATTTAGTATCAAAGTTGACCTCATCGGTTGTTCAGTTGTGTCAACGAGGTTGTCAGGCTTCTTATGGAGGGTGGATTGTAAGATCCCACATCGATAGGTGAAGAGTTAGTAGCTGACATTATTAGTAGTACTGGTTGCTAATTTGTCATAAATGTTTTGAGACATCAGACTCAGAAATGGGCTCTCGTCATAGGAACAAAACTGTGAGGATGGTTAGGTTCAAATCGGACAATATATTGCAAATTGGGCTGGACTGTTACATTAATACTATTAATTATATATAAAAATAATAGTAAGAGAACAAATAATAATAGTTTTGAGATCAAAACTAAATTAGACTAAAAAAATAATAATATTTTTTTATATTAAAACAATATAATAATTCTTTTAACATTTATTATACAAAAAAAATGTCAACAAAAAAAATATATGTTTACTATTAATACTCTAAAAATTAATTATACTAATAATAATAATATTATTATTATTATTATTATTATTATTATTATTATTATTTTTAATATCAATATTTATAATTACATTAAAAGTATAAGCAGTTTAAGCGCTGCATGACACTTGAACTACATCCAATAGAATACAGACCAAGTGTCAAGAGGCGTCATGCTGCAAGTGTGGGGTGGTGCTACCCAAGCCCCACATGATTCTTTATATGCCCGTGGCCAGGATCCAATTCTATTTTGGGTCCTGCTCTACCAGACACAAGGCTAGCCCTAGGCATGCCTGTGAGTATCCAAACCAAAGCAGTTTTTATGTCATAACGTGATTTGTTTTATAGTAAGCAGTTTTTAAAATTTATTGATAATAAAAATAATATTTATGTTCTTGTAAATTTTAATGAAAATACTTAAATTTTTAAAATATAAATAATAATATTTTTACTGTCAATAATATGAATTATTATAAAAATCATATTGTTTATAACAACAAATATAATAATATTTTAGAGATTAATACTATTAATTATATCAAAAAATAATATTAAGAGAACAAATAATATTAGTTTTGAGATCAACACTATTAACTAGACTAAAAAAATAATAATATTTTTTTATATTAAGAAAACAATATAACAATTCTTTTAATATTAATTATACAACAAAATCAACAAAATAAACAATAATATTTTTACTATTAATACTCTAAAAATTAATTATACTAAAAAGGAAATAATAAAAAAACTAAAAATAATATTTTTAATACCAATACTAGTAGTTATACTAAAAATATAAGTAGTTTAGGTGTCATGGGATGCTTGGGCCACAACTAAGAGCAAGTTGACCAAGCACTAAGTGACAATTTTTATCCCTAATTGTTTTAGTTAGACTATTTTAAAATTGAAATTTTTTACATTGATATTTAAAGAATAATAAATAAATAAAATAAGAATTTACCTTGAAAATATTTTAAATTGTTTTTTTGTTTATTATTTTATCCTTTAATATTTAATTAATCGAGTATTTTTTTTATTATTTTATTCTTTAATATTTAATTAATCGAGTATTTTTTTATTATTTTATTATTTAATATTTAATTAATCGAGTATTTAACTTTTTAGTTAGGTTTAAATCTAGAATTTAAAAGTTTGTAGATTTAATAGATTAACTTGAATTTATAAGGTTTATCTGGGTTTACTTAGTTTTTTTTTTGTTTTTTAAAGATCTTTTTTTTTCTCATTCTCTAGCATTTTTTTATTTTTTATTCACTTTTTTATGGGATTTTTTCAATCATGTGGAAAATAACATGGGTTGTATTTTAAAAAAAAAATTATTTATTTTTAAATATTTATTTATCATATTAAATTAATTGATTTCATCTTCCTCAACATTTAATTGGTTGGGTATTTAGCTTATTGATTGAGTTAGGGATATAGAATTTAACGAATTGTAAATTTAAGAGATTAACTCGGGTTTATGATATTCATATAGGCTTGTTTGTTTTTCTCTTTCTTTTTAGAAGCTTTTTTCTTTCAATTTCATCCAACAATTTTTTTTTTGTTCTTTTAATCCACTTTTTATGGGATTTTTTTATCATTTTAAAAATAACACGGGTTGCCCCAAGTTTTTTTCTTTGTTAAATATAGCTTTTTTTTAAAGAAAATTTTGTTTTTAGATTGAATTAATTAATTTCATTATATAATATTTAATTTCTTTGGTATAGAGCTTTTGGGTTGAGTAAGAATCTACCATTTACAGGATTGTAGGTTTAAAAGATTAACTTAGATTTACAAAATTTACTATGCTTTACTTGTTTTTTTTTCAATTTTTAATTTTTTTTATTTCATCATCTACCATTCTCTTTATTCATTTTCTATAAGTTTATCTATCATTTTGAAAATAAAATGAGTTGCCTTGATTATTTTTTTTGCATTGTTATATTTTCTCTTTTTAAAGGAATCTTGTTTCTTAATCATTTAAATTTTATTAATTTTATCTTTTAATATTTAATTGGTTGGGTGTTGAGTTTCTTAGTTAAGCATAAGTTTAGAATTTAACGGATTATAAGTTCAAGAAATTAATCCGGGTTTATGAAATCCACCAGAGTTTTCTTGATTTTTTTTAAGTTTTTTTTTATCCACCAACATTTTGTTATTTTTTTATTTGTTTTTCATGAGATTTTTTTTGTTATTTTAAAAGTAACAAAGATCAACTTAGATTTCTTTTTTTAGCTTTTGTTGTATCTAGCTTTTTGAAAAAAAAAATATTTTTTAATTAAATCATTTTAATTGAGTAAGTATAAATATGAGGTACTCATTTCATGTTATTTTATTAACTTTCTAAATCACTACTTTGAATATCATGAAATTTCTTGTAATATACCAACTAGTTCAACAAGGTTGAATCTTTATTTAAAAAAAAAGGTCTTGAAGCTTTATTTTTTTTACTAAGAATATATATAGCACATTTAATAAAAAAATCACGTCTAGCTATATATATATATATATATATATATATTAATTACTTGCAATATATAGCGTACATAAAGATTACAATTAAGGCTATAAAATTTCATTAAAGATTAGAAGACATTTGCTCCTTAAGTCATATGAATCATTTTTCAAGAGCACAACAAATGAAGATTTTGGTTTAAATCTAAGTTAATGAAGGAATTAAAAGAATTAAGGTGGATTTTAATCAGGGCTATAACAATTTTGGGACATCACGAAATGGTAATTAAGGTGGTCAAACAATTTTGGTTTATTCGTACATATGGCACACATATAATAATGTCAAGATTTAAAAAAAAAGAAAAAAGATTTAATCTGTGTTAGAAAAGAACCTTCCTCGCCTGTCCTCCCTGCTGAGGTGAGAAGGCATTTGGAAGATCTTGGAGATTATCTATTTTCAGACAGAAAAAGTCCTCCCCTTCTACCGTCCTATACAAGCATGGACGGAGGAATGCC